>NC_091207.1:1113913-1336413 GCF_040958095.1 Procambarus clarkii | reverse complement strand
CATGGTTTTACCTGTCACAAGTGTGGCATCTATACTTATACTCACGAAATGAACGGTATGGTAAACAACATAGCTCAATTGCAATGCAATGTCACAATAACATTTAATAACAATAATAACAATAACATTTAAATATGCTTTAAGATATAATCTAGAAGAAAATAAGAACATTGAAACGGTTCATGAACTCGATTTCAATAAAGGACACTATGGGGAACTTTGAAAAACAGTTAATGAGTATAATTAGACAGACTTGTTGCTAGGCAGAGGAGTAAATAATGAGATATATGGCAAATTTTGCAAAATATACGGCACACAAACATTCATACCCAAACAAAGCAAAATGCTAGGTAAGAACAAAGCAGTTGGCCCGTAGGGGAAAGGAGATACCCACAAGACTGGAATACAAGTCATTAACAAGCACACAAGTACTACACTACACAACAACCGCACTACTACCAGAACTGGACGAATCACTACCAAAACAACACATTGCACATCACTACCAAAACAACACAACACAACACAAGCATTGGCAAAGAATTATAGACCAGTTGCACTAACATCCCACATAATAAAATTATTTGAGAGTGATCAGGAGTCAGATTACTAGTTTTATAGAGACCAATGACCTCCACAATCCAGGCCAACAAGGATTTAGAGCAGGAAGATATTGAAATACCTCTTACAGCTATCTCTCATGTCCTCTACTTGTACAGTACAGCTACTTGACCATTACGACAAAATCACTGAGATATGAGATAATGATGACACTAACCTCATCTACTCAGACTCCAACCCACTCATATTAAATAATGATGTAAACAATAAATTAAAAAAAAATCCACTTATTAATGTCAACCAACAAACTCCCACTAAACATAGAAAGGACCTACGACATCTTACTTGGGAGCAAATCAACAAATGCAATTCATCTACAGTTACACAATGTTAACATCAGAAATAAAGAAGATGGTAAGTTCCTTGGTCTATACTTAGATCTGCCCGAAACGCTATGAGTGCTTGTTGCTTTACAAGAATGTAAAACTTCAAGTCATTGTACTCTCCCCCAATGTACCTTCTTGTATATAAAGAAAAAATAAATAAATAAACAAACACATAATAAATCAATACTTACTAAATTTTGTCTATTATGTAGCAAAGAAGCAGGTCTACGGAAGGCTTTTCTGTTGAGTTCGAAGCCCAGATTACTCGTGGTCTCTGAAATAAGTTAAGATTATAAGTATAAAATTTATAAAACCAAATAATAAATCCGGTATTGCTCAATTTCAGATGCAGACGTACTGAATGATATATCAGACTGTCAGCATGGTATTCGATCTGGAAGGTCCAGTGTAACGAATTTACTCAGTTTCTATGATCGAGCCACAGAGATCTATAAAGAATTCTGATCAAGAAAGAGATCTAGGGGTGGTTTTAGATAGAAAACTATAACCTGAGGATCATATTAAGAACATTCTGCGAAGGGCCTATGCTACACTTGTGATGACACTAACCTCATCTACTCAGACTCCAACCCACTCATATTAAATAATGATGTAAACAATAAATTAAAAAAAAATCCACTTATTAATGTCAACCAACAAACTCCCACTAAACATAGAAAGGACCTACGACATCTTACTTGGGAGCAAATCAACAAATGCAATTCATCTACAGTTACACAATGTTAGCATCAGAAATAAAGAAGATGGTAAGTTCCTTGGTCTATACTTAGATCTGCCCGAAACGCTATGAGTGCTTGTTGCTTTACAAGAATGTATAACTTCAAGTCATTGTACTCTCCCCCAATGTACCTTCTTGTATATAAAGAAAAAATAAATAAATAAACAAACACATAATAAATCAATACTTACTAAATTTTGTCTATTATGTAGCAAAGAAGCAGGTCTACGGAAGGCTTTTCTGTTGAGTTCGAAGCCCAGATTACTCGTGGTCTCTGAAATAAGTTAAGATTATAAGTATAAAATTTATAAAACCAAATAATAAATCCGGTATTGCTCAATTTCAGATGCAGACGTACTGAATGATATATCAGACTGTCAGCATGGTATTCGATCTGGAAGGTCCAGTGTAACGAATTTACTCAGTTTCTATGATCGAGCCACAGAGATCTATAAAGAATTCTGATCAAGAAAGAGATCTAGGGGTGGTTTTAGATAGAAAACTATAACCTGAGGATCATATTAAGAACATTCTGCGAGGGGCCTATGCTACACTTTTTAACTTTAGAATTGCTTTTAAATACATAGGTCAAAAAGTTTTAAAAGTTTTAAAAGTTTTTTAAACCTCTCGTGTATCATGAGTGTGTTAAAGCTTCAGATGGTGCATTCAGATGATGAATATTACCTAGTTCCTTCATCTGGGAAGAATGAACACATATTGGTGCATTCGGATGATAAAAACTAACTACTGTAGTTTAATTGATCAACAGACTGTATATCATATGCAGACTGTATGTGGATCTGCGGGCCACTCCAAACAACAGCCTGGTGGACCAAGCTCCACCAGGGCTAAAGCACAAAGTGATATAGATGTGATAGAGAAACTAGGTCAAATGGAGGAGTAGGTCTGTATATTAAACAGCACCTGACGTGCACAGAGCTACTAAACTCAATGTGGTGGTAGAGTGGTGGGGGGGGGGGGGAAACATTGCAGAAAAAAACAAAAATACAATTTGGTCAACAAAACAGCATTGTTTAAAATAGAAGACATGGGTTGATATTTTGGGGGTAAGGTAGGTTTCATTGAGTTAATTAGTTAGTACTTAGTTTTTATCTTAAACTGGTTGGGAGAGGTACAGTGTTGCTGTGCTGGTGAAAGAACACCTAAAGGTAAATTAAATAATGATTGCGAATCCACAAGAAGTTGACATAATAGCGCTAGAGATCTGCAATCAGGATGATAAACTTTCCTTAAAGAATTTGACAAACACTTGCTGATAGGACATGAAGTAAATGAAATGTATGTCAAGTTTTGTGAAATATATGATAAAAGCACAACAAAATTTGTACCAAAGGAGAGATGCAGAACTAGGAAAAGGGGTTTGTTCAACAGAAATTGCGAGAGGGCCTGAGACCCAAACACACACAAATGGAATCAATATATAGCAAGAGGCCAAACCCCCAAACATACAAGCGATGCAAAGATGCGAGAAACAGCAGCAGCATTAAGGAGAGGGACTTAAGGACCATAAATAAAGTGTGAAAATAAACTCGAGTAAATTTTTTTAACTACTCTCGACAGTGAAGAAAAACAAATATTCAGACGATTTGTGTTAGAATCATTAATCTTACACTTTCGGTCATATTCAACAACACAAATACATACACACACATTCCTGTTGCTGTAGCAAGTGAAGAATTACACACACAGATCACAATAACGTGATGCATCAAATGAACAAATCCACAAGGGCCGTGACGAGGATTCGAACCTGCGTCCGGGAGCATCCCAGACACTGCCTTAATCGACTGAGCTACAACAGGGTAAAAGGGTTGAAACCGAAGTTCTACTGAACTTACTGGATCCCATAGCCTCTCCGAGGCACAAACCAGGCTTTTACACAACCCCGCCCCTGCACCCGAGCTATGTCAACAGGCCGTTCTCCCTCTTCACCCTTACATCATCACACACAGATCACAATAACGTGATGCATCAAATGAACAAATCCACAAGGGCCGTGATGAGGATTCAAACCTGTGTCTGGGAGCATCCCAGACACTGCCTTAATCGACTGAGCTACGACAGGGTAAAAGGGTTGAAACCAAACTTCTACTGAACTTCCTGGATCCTTTTACCCTGTTGTAGCTCAGTCGATTAAGTAAATGCCACTACTTTTGCAAAATTATTACGAGATCTATTATTCTAATAAGAGTTTGATAAAATACAAACCCTGGGGCCATAGAACGGCTATTTAATCCCCTTGAACGGACCTGTGCATGGATGGCTAATGGCTGTTAGTTATGGAGCTAGGTTAGACTATGTATGTTTAAATCTCTGATTTAAACAGAGCCGGCTAATGGCTGTTTGTTATGGAGCTAGGTTAGACTATAGGCTAGGCTAGGTTAGAGCCAGTGTTCAGTCAAATAACTGAATTTATCAAATCTTATCCTTGTATAATATACAAGCTGATGTGAGATCCCTGTCTACAGGTGGACTGGAACTATTATCCAGTAGGCAGTCTACTGTATTTTATCAAACCCTTATTAGTATAATAGATCTCGTAATAATTTTGCAAAAATAATGGCATTTACTATTTTTAAAAGATTATTAGAAAATTTACAGAAATGGTGCATTCGGAAGACAAAACCAATTTTTCACTTTTGACAATTGAGCACCTGCTACATCCAGATTCTAGGGAGGAAAGGAAGGACGATCTTACTGGATCCCATAGCCTCTCCGAGGCACAAACCAGGCTTTTACATAACCCCCCCCCCTGCACCCGAGCTTTTTAAAATAGTAAATGCCACTATTTTTGCAAAATTATTACGAGATCTATTATTCTAATAAGAGTTTGATAAAATACAAACCCTGGGGCCATAGAACGGCTATTTAATCCCCTTGAACGGACCTGTGCATGGATGGCTAATGGCTGTTAGTTATGGAGCTAGGTTAGACTATGTATGTTTAAATCTCTGATTTAAACAGAGCCGGCTAATGGCTGTTTGTTATGGAGCTAGGTTAGACTATAGGCTAGGCTAGGTTAGAGCCAGTGTTCAGTCAAATAACTGAATTTATCAAATCTTATCCTTGTATAATATACAAGCTGATGTGAGATCCCTGTCTACAGGTGGACTGGAACTTCTATCAACTAATCCATACATCAAACCTGTCCCTTACAGCCCACAATCTATCATTAGGAAAACCATGTGAGAAATCTTTAAGGAATTCTGATAAAGAAAGAGATCTAGGGGTGGTTCTAAATAGAAAACTATCACCTGAGGACCACATAAAGAACATTGTGTGAGGAGCCTATGCCATGCATTCCAACTTCAACAGCATGTTGTGGGGTGCCGATATTGTGTGCCATCACATGTAAACCAATCAAGCCCACAAATACGTCAACATGGACCAGCATTACACCGTCTAACATACTCTGTCAGATGTAACAACTAAATTTGTGAATTCAAGACCTAATCTATTGCATAACACAGTGTTAGTACGAGAAAAACATTACTTACATTCGAAGCCGTGTTTTAAAATGGCGCGGACCTTGGTCTACTGACGCTCCACACTGTGTGTTCGTTTGCGTATGATGAACGTGTGACAATTTACTACAACAATTATTTAATTATTCTTATTCTTTATTTTACTATTTTTAGGGTACATGAAATTTCCAAATTATTTGCACACAATAATATAATTGCATTGTCATAACCTTTATATATTACGGAAAATACGATGACATGAACGAAGTCAAAGTGAAGTTGAAGTCAAAGTCATTCGCCGAACGTATTAGTCATTTTTTTTCTCCCAAACGATAGGGGATAACAAATCCACAGAGCATATAAGTGTAAAGTCAATTTTATTCAGGAAAGTACATACATAGTTGATTTACAAACATAATGTTGGATTTATAGATAGAGCTAGTGCATACAATACCTAAAGCCAATATAGTAGGCATATAGCATTTCAGGCAACCGGGCAGTATATATGGACCCCTTACTCAAATCTCTGAATATGTTAGATATTAAGTCCCTGCACATACTCTCATGTGTATTTTATATATATAAAACGCTGCACTGTAATGTCAATCCTGACCCTAAAAGCTTCCTAGAAGGTTGTAACAGATCCCATGAGCACCACACCAGAAACAAATACCTGTAGGTGTGTACTGGTGCCTTATAGTGTGTACTCGTACCTTATGGTGTGTACTGGGGCCTTATGGTGTATACTGGTGCTTTATGGTGTGTACTGGTGCCTTATGGTGTGTTCTAGTGCCTTATGGTGCGTACTGGTGCCGTATGGAGTGTACTGGTGCCTTATGGTGTGTACTGGTGCATTATTGTGTGTACTGGTGCCTTATTGTGTACTGGTGCCTTATGGTGTGTACTGGTGCATTATGGTGTGTACTGGTGCATTATGGTGTGTACTGGTGCATTATGGTGTGTACTGGTGCCTTATGGTGTGTGTTCTGGTGCCTTATGGTGTGTACTGGTGCCATATGATGTGTACTGGTGCATTATGGTGTGTACTGGTGCCTTATGGTGTGTACTGGTGCATTATGGCGTGTACTGGTGCCTTATAGTGTGTACTGGTGCATTATGGTGTGTACTGGTGCCTTATGGTGTGTACTTGTACCTTATTGTGTATACTGGTGCCTTATGGTGTGTACTGGTTCCTTATGGTGTGTACTGGGGCTTTATTGTGTGTACTGGTGCTTTATGGTGTGTACTGGTGCCTTATGGTGTGTTCTGGTGCCGTATGGTGCGTACTGGTGCCTTAGTGTGTGTACTGGTGTCTTATGGTGTGTACTGGTGCCTTATGGTGTGTACTGGTGCCTTATAGTGTGTACTGGTGCTTTATGGTGTGTACTGGTGCCTTATGGTGTGTCCTGGTGCCTTATGGTGTGTAATGGTGCCTTATGGTGTGTACTGGTGCCTTATGGTATATACTGGTGCCTTATAGTGTGTACTGGTTCCTTATGGTGTGTACTGGTGCCTTATGGTGTGTACTGGTGCCGTATGGTGTGTACTGGTGCCTTATGGTGTGTACTGGTGCCTTATGGTGTGTACTGGTGCCTTATGGTGTGTACTGGTGCCTTATGGTGTGTTCTGGTGCCTTATGGTGTGTGTTCTGGTGCCTTATGGCGTATACTGGTGCCTTATAGTGTGTACTGGTACCTTATTGTGTGTACTGGTGCATTATGGTGTGTATAATGCACACTTTAGTGCACGCGGCACTAGCTGGAAAAACAAGCGGGTTGTGCTCAAGCGTAAACACAAAAAAGTTTATAATCTTTTCACGCTGCTAACCTCAATTCTCGAGCTACGTTTTTCATTTTGGTATCAATGCGTTGGCAATAAAATTCTCTACAAGATCATATGCATAAAATGTCACCGAAGCATTTGGTATCCCACCACGAAGTAAATAAACACGAAGATGACTCGCCGTGACACCCAAACAGGAAGTAAATGTTCATACTCTTTCGTTTGTTGCCAGCCTCACAGTCATCCTACAGCGCTCATTTTGATATCACTGAACTCACAATAAAATTCCCCACCCAGACATATGCCTATCAATGTCTAATTATGGTATCGGGTGACCCACACGAGTGTGGGAACTGGGCGAAGCATTAGCCGTGATTTCAGCAGGGACGACACTGGTGTGATGCAGGGCTTTGAATGTTTATACTGATTTCACTGTCCTGACATTATTTCTGGAGCTACGTATTTCATTTTTATAGCAATGTGTTCGCAATAGAAAGTTCTATAAGAACATGGGTAGAGTTGGCCAACACAGCGTCAAATAAATTTGCGGCGAATAAAATCTTACGCGTGTTTGTACCCGTGAGCGTCAAAAGTTTTTACTTTGCTCATGTTTTTCAAGTTTATACTTGTTTCACACCGTTTTTTTTTTGTATAGTGTTCGGAATAAAATTCCCTACACAGACATATGCATATCAAATACAATTCCTTGGAATTCACAGCTGTAGAGATGACGGAAAACACACAACCGGAACCCGCTCTTGACACTCCAACTCACACCCGCAACACCCACAAAAAAAGTTTCTCTTGTTTCATGTATACTTACTTTAGTTTTCGTGCTACAGTTCTCATTTAGGTATCAAAATATTCCTAAGAAAATAGACTACAATACTGAAACAATCTAAGACAATTATGTGTACTTAACAAAGCAAAGACGATTGTAGTAAAATAAGTTGAGCATTTTATCTCCACTCCACATCCTTCAGGTACTGATTCCTGAAGTTGCTCAACAGATGTTCCTAGGTGGAGTGAAGCTGATGTAGGTGGTTATTTCTTGTCCACCCAATACACCCTTTTCCTGTGATAAGTGGTGTAACAAGGTATGACGCAAAGTGGAACATCGCATGTCTTGCACGCTATACCAGTTTCCTTCCTGATACCCGACTTTGAACACACTTCACACCTGCGACGTTTGGGGATTTTTACCAGCTCATGTTTCAATTTATAGTTCAGGCGAGTCTCTGCTATAACAACACGTCGCTGTTGTCTCTGGGTTGGCAATAAACTACTGTCTGAATCGTCGCTCTCACTATTGTTTTCAAACACTAATGTGGAATATGAATTATCTTCATCAGATTCAGCTTCAGCACTAGGTGTAGACGTGAAGAGAGGGCGCCTCACACCCGACGGGCCAGGTGTTGACGGGTCAGCAGCAGGATACACAGGACCAGTGTCATGATTTATGTCTGGAGCATGAACTAGATGTGGAGATGGTGTAGTTGTTGCAGGCCACTCTGCCTTGTCAAATTTCAATAAAGACCAAATAGCAACTTCATGGAACTAGAGCAGAGTTAGTTTCCTTCGATCATCTGTGTTGGCCTTGTACAATGCATGTACAATGCATTGAGTAAAGACCAAATAGCAACTTCATGGAACTAGAGCAGAGTTAGTTTCCTTCGATCATCTGTGTTGGCCTTGTACAATGCAACCACAAGTTGACATTGAATGTGAATTAACAATGAGACAAGTAAGATTTATACTAATGCATTTATACTAACTCTGTTGAGCGTTGACCATTTATACATCAAATCTGTTGATGTGAGCACTTTAGTTTAGTCTGCCGTTTAAAGAAAAAAAGAGCATATCAATGGTATATCACAGAAAACGAATTTATCATAAACTCATGTATTTGTCTTATCATATTGAACTGCATTCATATTTTTAATATATAACAATATGAATATACAAATTTCTGTAAATCCCCTACCTTGTTGGAATCTGTGGAAATGAATGAGCAAATGTGCTGGCTGAAGGCGCTGAAGGAAACCACATTGGTTTCATTTTGGATACAAATGTCCATGGAGATTCAAAATGGAAACTAATTATATAGTTGAACCTGCAGAGACGAGTTTAAGAATCTGTGTTGAGAGTGATGGACACAGCCTTCACAATTATACTTCAGAGAATGTAAACATCTAAGAGTCATTAGAAATATGTGTAGAATAATAAACCCTACATTGTTTGAGTTAGGGAAAACACCATTTGTGATATATAGATACTATAGCTGTTCCTAAAGATTCACCCTTTTTTGCACCAGCAAGATAACATATAAGATTTTAAGAGTTGACGAATGTTAATATTCTTGTTTGATAAACTGTGAACTTGAGACATAGTTAATAAGAACATATTAACACAACAAAATGTTTTCAGAATCTTTAACACCACTTTCCAGCAACTTATATAATTTATATAAATTATTTTAGAAAATAATACATAAATTATATATTTAAACATGATATAGTGTTTAGTGGAATGTATAAGGAGTCAAATTGTGTTAAAAAGAGCAATTTTTAGAAAATTTGGAAAAATACTTTTTTCTGTTCAAATTATAACTAAATGGATTTTAAAGGTTTCACTCAGCCAATATATATCATTCACAATTTATTAATGAATTTTACAAAAAAACACCATAAATTTTATATTTAAACATGTAAAAACTATTTGTTTTACATTTGGAAGAAAATAATTGTAGAAAAACAATTTATAATTAAACCTTTGTGTTTGGATTTTTTGAGTAAAAGTTTCTCAAAGGCTTTCCTGCACCATTCTCAATGCAAATCATTCCCACACCTATGGGAAGAGATAGGCGAACGTTGTGTAGATGATTTGTGTTTGCTGGGAAGAGAGTGATGCAGACGCTGAAGAGAGTGTTGCAGAGGCTCAAGAGAGGGATGAAGAGGCTGAAGAGAGTGATGCAGAGGCTCAAGTGAGGGATGCAGAGGCTCAAGAGAGTGATGCAGAGGCTTAAGAGAGTGAGGCAGAGGCTTAGGAGAGGAATGCAGAGGCTCAAGAGAGTAATGCAGAGGCTTAAGAGAGGGATGCAGATGCTCCAGAGAGGGATGCAGAGGCTTAAGAGAGTGAAGCAGAGGCTGAAGAGAGTGTTGCAGAGGCTTAAGAGAGGGATACAGATGCTCAAGAGAGTGATGCAAAGGCTCAAAATAGTGATGCAGAGGCTGAAGAGAGTGTTGCAGAGGCTTAAGAGAGGGATGCAGAGGCTGATGAGAGGGATCCAGAGGCTTAAGAGAGTGACGCAGAGGCTCAAGGGAGTGATGCAGAGGATCAAGAAAGGGAAGCAGAGGCTTAAGAGAGTGATGCAGAGGCTGAAGAGAGGGATGCAGAGGCTTAAGAGAGTGATGCAGACGCTGAAGAGAGTGTTGCAGAGGCTTAAGAGAGGGATACAGATGCTCAAGAGTGTGATGCGAAGGCTCAAAAGAGTGATGCAGAGGCTGACGAGAGTGTTGCAGAGGCTTAAGAGAGGGATGCAGAGGCTGATGAGAGGGATCCAGAGGCTTAAGAGAGTGATGCAGAGGCTGAAGAGAGTGTTGCAGAGGCTTAAGAGAGGGATGCAGAGACTCATGAGAGTGATGCAAAGGCTCTAGAGAGTGATGCAGAGGATTAAGAGAGGGATGCAGAGGCTCAAGAGAGTGATGCAGAGGCTCACGAGAGTGATGAAGAGGCTCAAGAGAGGGATGCAGAGACTCAAGAGAGTGATTCAGAGGCTTACGAGAGTGATGCAGAGGCTTAAGAGAGTGATGCAGAGGCTCAAAAATAGGGATGCAGATTCTTATAGTGTGATGCAGAGGCTCAAAAATAGGGATGCAGATTCTTATAGTGTGATGCAGAGGCTCAAGAGAGTGAAGCAGAGGCTCAAGAGAGGGATTCAGGGGCTCAAGAGAGTGATACAGAGGCTCAAGAGAGTGATTCAGAGGCTTACGAGAGTGATGTAGAGGCTTAAGAGAGTTATGCAGAGGCACAAGAGAGTGATGCAGAGGATCAAGAGAGGGAAGCAGAGGCTTAAGAGAGTGATGCAGAGGCTGAAGAGAGTGATGCAGAGGCTCTAGAGAGTGATGCAGAGACTCAAGAGAGTGATGCAGAGGCTCGAGTGAGTGATGCAGAGGATCACGAGAGTGATGCAGAGGCTCGAGAGAGTGATTCAGAGGCTTACGAGAGTGATGAAGAGAATCAATTGAGTGATGCAGAGGCTCGAGAGAGTTATGCAGAGGCCTCAAGAGAGGGATACAGAGGCTTAAGAGAGTGATGCAGACGCTGAAGAGAGTGTTGCAGAGGCTGAAGAGAGGGATGAAGAGGCTGAAGAGAGTGATGCAGAGGCTCAAGTGAGGGATGCAGAGGCTCAAGAGAGTGATGCAGAGGCTTAAGAGAGTGAGGCAGAGGCTTAGGAGAGGAATGCAGAGGCTCAAGAGAGTAATGCAGAGGCTCAAGAGAGTGATGCACAGGTTTAAGAGAGGGATGCATGGGCTCAAGAGAGAGATGCAGAGGCTCAAGAGAGGAATGCAGGGGCTCAAGAGAGGGATGCAGAGGCTTAAGAGAGTGATGCAGAGGCTGAAGTGAGTGTTGCAGAGGCTTAAGAGAGGGATGCAGAGGCTGAAGAGAGTGATGGAAAGGCTCAAGAGAGTGATATACAGAGGCTTAAGAGAGGGATGCAGAGGCTCAAGAGAGGGATGTAGAGGCTCATAAGAGGGATGCAGGTGCTCACGAGAGGGATGCAGAGGCTGAAGAGAGAGATGCAGAGGCTTAAGAGAGTGATGCAGAAGTTAAAGAGAGTGATGCAGAGGCACAAGAGAATGATGTAGAGGCTTAAGAAAGGGATGCAGAGGCTCAAGAGAATGATGCAGGGGCTCAGCGAGTAATGCAAAGGCTTAAGAGAGGGATGCAGAGGATCAAGAGAGTGATGCAGAGGCTTAAGAGAGGATTGCAGAGGTTGAAGAGAATGATGCAAAGGCTTAAGAGAAGGATGAAGAGGCTCAAGAGAGGGATGCAGAGGCTCAAGAGAGGGATGAAGAGGCTCAAGTGAGGGAAGCAGAGGCACAAGAGAGGGATGCAGAGGCTCTTGAGAGTGACGCAGAGGCTCAAGAGTGGGATGCAGAGGCTTATGAGAGCGATGCAAAGGCTCAAGTGAGGGATGCAGAGGCTCATGAGAGGGATGCAGGAGTTCAAGAGAGTGATGCAGAGGCTCAGGAGAGGGATGCAGGGGCTCAAGAGAGTGATTCAGAGCCTTACGAGAGTGATGCAGAGGATTAAGAGAGTGATGCAGGGGCTTAAGAAAGTGATGCAGAGGCTCAAGAGAGGGATGCAGGGGCTCAAGAGAGTGATGCAGAGGCTCAAGAGAGTGATTCAGAGGCTTACGAGAGTGATGCAGAGGCTTAAGAGAGTGATGCAGAGGCTCAAGAGAGTGATGCAGAGGATCAAGAGAGGGAAGGAGAGGCTTAAGAGAGTGATGCAGAGGCTGAAAAGAGTGAGGCAGAGGCTCTAGAGAGTCATGTAGAGGCTCAAGTGAGTCATGCAGAGGCTCAAGAGAGTGATGCAGAGACTCGAGAGAGTGATTCAGAGGCTTACGAGAGTGATGCAGAGAATCAAGAGAGTGATGCAGAGGCTCGAGAGTGCTATGCAGAGGCCTCAAAAGAGGGATTCAGGCTTAAGAGAGTGATGCAGAAGCTGAAGAGAATGTTGCAGAGGCTTAAGAGAGGGATGCAGAGGCTTAAGAGAGTGAAGCAGAGGCTGAAGAGAGTGTTGCAGAGGCTTAAGAGAGGGATACAGATGCTCAAGAGAGTGATGCAAAGGCTCAAAAGAGTGATGCAGAGGCTGAAGAGAGTGTTGCAGAGGCTTAAGAGAGGGATGCAGAGGCTGATGAGAGGGATCCAGAGGCTTAAGAGAGTGACGCAGAGGCTCAAGGGAGTGATGCAGAGGATCAAGAGAGGGAAGCAGAAGCTTAAGAGAGTGATGCAGAGGCTGAAGAGAGGGATGCAGAGGCTTAAGAGAGTGATGCAGACGCTGAAGAGAGTGTTGCAGAGGCTTAAGAGAGGGATACAGATGCTCAAAAGAGTGATGCGAAGGCTCAAATGAGTGATGCAGAGGCTGAAGTGAGTGTTGCAGAGGCTTAAGAGAGGGATGCAGAGGCTGATGAGAGAGATCCAGAGGCTTAAGAGAGTGACGCAGAGGCTCAAGGGAGTGATGCAGAGGATCAAGAGAGGGAAGCAGAAGCTTAAGAGAGTGATGCAGAGGCTGAAGAGAGGGATGCAGAGGCTTAAGAGAGTGATGCAGACGCTGAAGAGAGTGTTGCAGAGGCTTAAGAGAGGGATACAGATGCTCAAAAGAGTGATGCGAAGGCTCAAATGAGTGATGCAGAGGCTGAAGTGAGTGTTGCAGAGGCTTAAGAGAGGGATGCAGAGGCTGATGAGAGAGATCCAGAGGCTTAAGAGAGTGATGCAGAGGCTGAAGAGAGTGTTGCAGAGGCTTAAGAGAGGGATGCAGAGGCTCATGAGAGTGATGCAAAGGCTCTAGAGAGTGATGCAGAGGCTTAAGAGAGGGATGCAGAGGCTCAAGAGAGTGATGCAGAGGCTCAAGAGAGTGATGCAGAGGCTCAAGAGAGGGATGCAGAGACTCAAGAGAGTGATTCAGAGGATTACGAGAGTGATGCAGAGGCTTAAGAGAGTGATTCAGAGGCTTAAGAAAGTGATGCAGAGGCTTAAGAGAGTGATGCAGAGGCTTAAGAAAGTGATGCAGAGGCTCAAAAATAGGGATGCAGATTCTTATAGGGTGATGCAGAGGCTCAAGAGAGTGAAGCAGAGGCTCAAGAGAGGGATTCAGGGGCTCAAGAGAGTGATACAGAGGCTCAAGAGAGTGATTCAGAGGCTTACGAGAGTGATGTAGAGGCTTAAGAGAGTTATGCAGAGGCAGAAGAGAGTGATGCAGAGGATCAAGAGAGGGAAGCAGAGGCTTAAGAGAGGGATGCAGAGGCTGAAGAGAGTGATGCAGAGGCTCTAGAGAGTGATGCAGAGACTCAAGAGAGTGATGCAGAGGCTCGAGTGAGTGATACAGAGGATCACGAGAGTGATGCAGAGGCTCGAGAGAGTGATTCAGAGGCTTACGAGAGTGATGCAGAGAATCAATTGAGTGATGCAGAGGCTCGAGAGAGTTATGCAGAGGCCTCAAGAGAGGGATACAGAGGCTTAAGAGAGTGATGCAGACGCTGAAGAGAGTGTTGCAGAGGCTCAAGAGAGGGATGAAGAGGCTGAAGAGAGTGATGCAGAGGCTCAAGTGAGGGATGCAGAGGCTCAAGAGAGTGATGCAGAGGCTTAAGAGAGTGAGGCAGAGGCTTAGGAGAGGAATGCAGAGGCTCAAGAGAGTAATGCAGAGGCTCAAGAGAGTGATGCACAGGCCTAAGAGAGGGATGCAGGGGCTCAAGAGAGAGATGCAGAGGCTCAAGAGAGGAATGCAGGGGCTCAAGAGAGGGATGCAGAGGCTCAAGTGAGGGATGCAGAGGCACAAGGGAGGGATGCAGAGGCTCTTGAGAGTGACGCAGAGGCTCAAGAGAGGGATGCAGAGGCTTAAGAGAGTGATGCAGAGGCTGAAGTGAGTGTTGCAGAGTCTTAAGAGAGGGATGCAGAGGCTGAAGAGAGTGATGCAAAGGCTCAAGAGAGTGATACAGAGGCTTAAGAGAGGGATGCAGAGGCTCAAGAGAGGGATGTAGAGGCTCAGGAGAGGGATGCAGGTGCTCAAGAGAGGGATGCAGAGGCTGAAGAGAGAGATGCAGAGGCTTAAGAGAGTGACGCAGAAGTTCAAGAGAGTGATGCAGAGGCACAAGAGAATGATGTAGAGGCTTAAGAAAGGGATGCAGAGGCTCAAGAGAATGATGCAGGGGCTCAAGAGAGTAATGCAAAGGCTTAAGAGAGGGATGCAGAGGATCAAGAGAGTGATGCAGAGGCTTAAGAGAGGATTGCAGAGGCTGAAGAGAATGATGCAAAGGCTTAAGAGAGGGATGAAGAGGCTCAAGAGAGGGATGCAGAGGCTCAAGAGAGGGATGAAGAGGCTCAAGTGAGGGAAGCAGAGGCACAAGAGAGGGATGCAGACGCTCTTGAGAGTGACGCAGAGGCTCAAGAGTGGGATGGAGAGGCTTATGAGAGCGATGCAAAGGCTCAAGTGAGGGATGCAGAGGCTCATGAGAGGGATGCAGGAGTTCAAGAGAGTGATGCAGAGGCTCAGGAGAGGGATGCAGGGGCTCAAGAGAGTGATTCAGAGCCTTACGAGAGTGATGCAGAGGATTAAGAGAGTGATGCAGAGGCTTAAGAAAGTGATGCAGAGGCTCAAGAGAGGGATGCAGGGGCTCAAGAGAGTGATGCAGAGGCTCAAGAGAGTGATTCAGAGGCTTACGAGAGTGATGCAGAGGCTTAAGAGAGTGATGCAGAGGCTCAAGAGAGTGATGCAGAAGATCAAGAGAGGGAAGGAGAGGCTTAAGAGAGTGATGCAGAGGCTGAAAAGAGTGAGGCAGAGGCTCTAGAGAGTCATGCAGAGGCTCAAGTGAGTCATGCAGAGGCTCAAGAGAGTGATGCAGAGACTCGAGAGAGTGATTCAGAGGCTTACGAGAGTGATGCAGAGAATCAAGAGAGTGATGCAGAGGCTCGAGAGTGTTATGCAGAGGCCTCAAAAGAGGGATTCAGGCTTAAGAGAGTGATGCAGAAGCTGAAGAGAGTGTTGCAGAGGCTTAAGAGAGGGATGCAGAGGCTCATGAGAGTGATGCAAAGTCTCAAGAGAGTGATGCAGAGGCTCAAGAGAGGGATGCAGAAGCTCAAGAGAGGGATGTAAAGGCTCAAGAGAGTGATGCAGAGGCTCAAGTGAGGGAAGCAGAGGCATAAGAGAGGGATGCAGGGGCTCATGAGAGGGATGCAGGAGTTCAAGAGAGTGATGCAAAGGCTCAAGAAAGGGATGCAGAGGCTTAAGAAAGTGATGCAGAAGCTGAAAATATTGATGTTGACCAGACCACACACTAGAAATTGTAGGGACGACGACGTTTCGGTCCGTCCTGGACCATTCTCAAGTCGATTGTGATGAGGACAGGTAGGGACAGGCATTAAATAGGCAAGAGAGAGCTGAGGAGGAAAGTCAGGTGTAGGGGATAGTAGTAATGAGAACTGCAGCAGACCTATTGGCCCATACGAGGCAGCTCCTATTATAAAAACCGAAGGAGATAGTAATAGGAATAAGAAGAGGATAGCAAGGGAGCGTAGAAGACAATGAACAGAAAAAGGGAGAAGAGAGAAAGAAAGGGAAAGAGAAAGAAAGAAATGGAAGGGGGAAAGCTTATGTTAAGTCACGTTTGTTAGAAAGATTAGAGCATTTGAGTATATACTGTGAAAGGGAAGAGTCCACAGCAACAAAGCCAGGACTCAAGTTCATGTTGGGTACATTGTTAATAAGAGCCGATTCTACAAGACGGCGTCTGTGTAGAGTAGAGGCAGGAAAGATTATTTTGGAGGAAGACCAATCAATGGGATGATTAGAATCCCTCACATGGCAGAAGAGAGCATTGTTAGTGTCAGCAGACTTAACACTTCTCTTGTGTTCTTTAAGTCTGTCATTCAGTGTACGGCCAGTTTCGCCAAAGTATTGGAGAGGACAAGATGAACAGGAAATAGAGTAGACACCAGCAGCATTAGAAGCAGGAGGAGCAGTGTGAACTAGATTGCTACGAAGTGTGTTAGTTTGTCGAAAGGCGAGTTTAATGTCAAGAGGACGAAAGGTATTGGTAAAAGTTTTGAGTTCAGATATGAAGGGAAGGCATAGTACAGTGCTACTAGTGTTGGAAGCAGGTTTAGGATGAAAGAAATTTCGTTTAGCTTGAGAGTGGGCACAGTTGATGAAATGCAAAGGATAACCAAGGCGAGAGAATGATTTGTAGATAAAGGCAATTTCAGAATCAAGAAACTGAGGGTCGCTGATGCGTAGAGCGCGGAGGAAGAGAGAGACGAGGACACTTTTCTTAACAGCAAGAGGATGGTAGGAAAAGAAGTGAATGTACATGCCACTATGCATGGGTTTACGGTAGACAGAGAAAGAGAACCCAGACACAAAGCTGTGAACATGAACATCAAGAAAAGGAAGGAGGGAATTAGATTCCCACTCAACTTTGAAATGGATAGAAGGAGCCAGATTGTTAAGAGAGGCGAGGAAAGGCTGGAAAAGATTAAGGTCATGAGGCCATAAAGCAAAAATGTCATCAACATAGCGAAGCCAGAGAGAGGGACGAGTATCAATAGAAGGAAGAAGAACAGTTTCGAAGTATTCCATGTAGAAATTAGCAAGAACAGGGGAGAGAGGGGAACCCATAGCGACACCGAAAGTTTGAGTGTAATATTTACCGTTGAAAGAGAAAGAGTTAGATTCAACACAGAGTCTAATGAGATCGAGGAAAACGTCAGTGGGAAGTGGGAGAGGAAGGAGGCCCTCTGACGCCTTCTGTCTGAGGAAAGAGAGAACGTCATCGAGCGGAACATTAGTGAACAGAGAGTCGACATCAAGACTAAGCATTTTACAAGAGGGTTGCAGGCGCAGTCTTTCTATGAAGTCCTGAGAGTGACGAAGGTGGGCAGGGGAAAAAGTGCCAAGGTAAGGTGTCAGGGTTTTAGCGAGCCAGGAGGCAAGAGGATAGCTGACAGAGCCCCGTGAAGAAATGATAGGACGAAGAGGAACACCAGGTTTATGAGTCTTAGGAAGACCATAGAAATAAGGAAGAGAAGGGCAGATGACACGGAAACGTTTAATGAGATCAAAGTCAGGAGGGCAAAGACTAGAGAGCTGTCTTAGTTTGCGGTTAAAGGAAGTTTTGAGGCGATCCAAAGGGTTAGAAGTCAGAGGAGCATAAGTGTGAGAGTCAGAGAGCAAGACATCTGCTTTTCGGAGGTAGTCCTCACGGTCAAGGACAACCACCGAATTGCTTTTGTCTGAAGGAAGGATAAGAATAGAGTTGTTAGATTTCAGGGAGGCAAGGGCAAGCTGGAAGCGACGAGGAAGGTGGTTATTTTTAGAAAACAAGCTGTCAAGAACGGGGATAAGGGCCCCTCTAAAGGCAGTCAGGTCCGAAAGAGTACTAGAGTTAGAATTGACAAACCTGTCAAAGAAACTAATGAGATCAATGCCACAGCGTGGGCCAGGGGAAGTAGCAAAAGACAGACCAAGACCAAGAAGTTCTTGCTGGTGCTTAGAAAGAGAGTAGGACGAAAGGTTGGTAACACAGTCAGAGAGAGAGTATTTGGCCCAAGGACTGTTGGAGATCAGGCGTTGAAGTTTGTTGTGTAGTGTGGAGGAGTGGTGGGAAGAGGAGACGTGAGCAGTGTCAAATGCAATTGGAAAAATGATATTGCATAGATCACTGGGAAGAGAAGAGGACAGAAAGCGTTGCTGTTGACGAACAGCAAGAAAAGCCTCGTCAACTTGCAAGGAGGTGGCATGAATAAGTTCTTGAAGAAGAAGGCGGGCATGTTCAGGGAAAGGAGATCCCGAAGTGTTGAACTGGAGAAAGTGAGATAAAGAATGAGGGAGAACTTGCTCAGCAAGACAGTCTTTAAGAAACCTGAGCTGGTTCTTACGACGCTTGGCGGCAAGAAGGGAAGATTCAAAGGCGCGAAAAGGCCGTTTGAAGGAAGGTAGAGCATCAAAGAAATTAAACAGAGTAAGACGCGTACGTGTGGTATCCATATGCAGGCGATGAGTCACAATAACGTGGCTGAAGTATGTTGACCAGACCACACACTAGAAATTGAAATGCTCTAATCTTTCTAACAAACGTGACTTAACATAAGCTTTCCCCCTTCCATTTCTTTCTTTCTCTTTCCCTTTCTTTCTCTCTTCTCCCTTTTTCTGTTCATTGTCTTCTACGCTCCCTTGCTATCCTCTTCTTATTCCTATTACTATCTCCTTCGGTGGTTATAATAGGAGCTGCCTCGTATGGGCCAATAGGCTTGCTGCAGTTCTCATTACTACTATCCCCTACACCTGACTTTCCTCCTCAGCTCTCTCTTGCCTATTTAATGCCTGTCCCTACCTGTCCTCATCACAATCGACTTGAGAATGGTCCAGGACGGACCGAAACGTCGTCGTCCCTTCAATTTCTAGTGTGTGGTCTGGTCAACATACTTCAGCCACGTTATTGTGACTCATCGCCTGCAGCTGAAAATAGTGTTGCAGAGGTTTAAGAGAAGGATGCAGAGGCTCAAGAGAGTGATGCAAAGGCTCAAGAGAGTGATGCAGAGGCTGAAAAGAGTGTTGCAGAGGCTTAAGACACGGATGCAGAGGCTCAAGAGAGGGATGCAGAGGCTTAAGAGAGTGATGCAGAGGCTCAAGAGAGTGTTGCAGAGGCAAAAGAAAGGGATGCAGAGGCTCAAGAGAGGGATGTAGAGGCTTAAGAGAGGGATGCAGAGGCTCAAGAGAGTGATGCAAAGGCTAAAGAGAGTGATGCAGAGGCTTAAGAGCGGGATGCAGAGGCTCAAGAGAGTGATGCAGAGGCTCAAGAGAGGGATGCAGAGGCTGAAGAGAGAGATGCAGAGGCTTAAGAGTGATGCAAAGGCATAAGAAAAGGATACAGAGGCTCATGAGAGGGATGTAGAGGCTTAAGAGAGGGATGCAGAGGCTTAAGTGTGTTGCAGAGGCATAAGAAAGGCATGCAGAGGCTCAAGAGAGGGATGTAGAGGCTCAAGAGAGGGATGCAGAGGCAGAAGAGAGAGATGCAGGGGCTTAAGAGTGTTGTAGAGGCATAAGAAAGGGATGCAGAGACTCAAGAGAGGGATGTAGAGGCTTAAGAGAGGGATGCAGAGGCACAAGAGAGTGATGCAGAGGTTCAAGAGAGGGATGCAGAGGCTTAAGAGAGTGATGCAAAGGCTCAAGTGAGGGATGCAAAGGCTCATGAGAGTGATGCGGAGGCTTAAGAGAGGGATGCAGAGGCTCAAGAGAGGGATGCAGAGGCTCAAGAGAGGGATGCAATGGCTCAAGAGAGGGATGCAGAGGCTCAAGTGAGGGATGCAGAGGCTTAAGAGAGTGATGCAGAGGCTCAATAGAGGGATGCAGGAGTTTAGGAGAGGGATGAAGAGGCTCAAGAGAGTGATGCAGAGGCTCAAGAGAATGATGTAGAGACTTAAGAGAGGTATGTAGAGGCTCAAGAGAGTGATGTAGAGGCTCTGGAGAGTGATGCAGAGACTCAAGAGAGTGATGCAGAGGATCAAGAGAGTGATGCAGAGGCTCAAGAGAGTGATGCAGATGATCATGAGAGGGAAGCAGAGGCTTAAGAGAGTGATGCAGAGGCTCAAGAGAGGGATGCAGAGGCTCGTAAGAGGGATGCAGGATTTCAAGAGAGAGATGCAAAGGCTCATGAAAGGGATGCAGAGGCCTAAGAAAGTGATGCATAGGCTCAAAGGAGGGATGCAGAGGCATAAGAAAGGGATACAGAGGCTCATGAGAGGGATGTAGAGGCTTAAGAGAGGGATGCAGAGGCTTAAGAGTGTTGCAGAGGCATAAGAAAGGCATGCAGAGGCTCAAGAGAGGGATGTAGAGGCTCAAAAGAGGGATGCAGAGGCTGAAGAGAGAGATGCAGGGGCTTAAGAGTGTTGTAGAGGCATAAGAAAGGGATGCAGAGACTCATGAGAGGGATGTAGAGGCTTAAGAGAGGGATGCAGAGGCACAAGAGAGTGATGCAGAGGTTCAAGAGAGGGATGCAGAGGCTTAAGAGAGTGATGCAAAGGCTCAAGTGAGGGATGCAAAGGCTCATGAGAGGGATGCAGGGGCTCAAGAGAGGGATGCAGAGGCTCAAGTGAGGGAAGCAGAGGCACAAGAGAGGGCTGCAGAGGCTCTTGAGAGTGACGCAGAGGTTCAAGAGAGGGATGCACAGGCTGAGGCTGCAGAGAGGGATGCAGAGGCTTAGGAGAGTGATGCAGGGGCTCAAGAGAGTGATGCAGAGGCTCAAGAGGATGATGTAGAGGTTTAAGAGAGGGATGCAGAGGCTCAAGAGAGTGATACAGAGGATCATGAGAGGGAAGCAGAGGCTTAAGAGAGTGATACAGAGGCTGAAGAGAGTGTTCCAGAGGCTTAAGAGAGGGATGCAGAGGCTCAAGAGAGTGATGCAGAGGCTGATGAGAGTGATGCAGAGGCTTAAGAGAGGGATGCAGAGGCTCAAGCGAGGGATGTATAGGCTCAAGAGAGTGATGCAGAGGCTCAAGAGAGGGATGCAGAGGCTGAAGAGAGTTATGCAGAGGCTCAAGAGAGGGATGCAGAGGCTCAAGAGAGTGATTCAGAGGCTTACGAGAGTGATGCAGAGGCTTAAGAGAGTGATGCAGAGGCTTAAGAGAGGGATGCAGAGGCTCAAGAGAGGGATGCAGAGGCTCAAGAGAGGGATGCAATGGCTCAAGAGAGCGATGCAGAGGCTCAAGTCAGGGATGCAGAGGCACAGGAGAGGGATGCAGAGGCTTAAGAGAGTGATGCAGAGGCACAAGAGAGGGATGCAGAGGCTGAAGAGAGTGATGCAGAGGCTCAAGAGAGGGATGGAGAGGCTCGTAAGAGTGATGCAGGAGTTCAAGAGAGAGATGCAAAGGCTCATGAAAGGGATGCAGAGGCTTAAGAAAGTGATGCATAGGCTCAAAAGAGGGATGCAGAGGCTTAAGAGAGTGATGCAGAGGCTCAATAGTGGGATGCAGGGGCTCAAGAGAGTGATGGAGAGGCTCAAAAGAGTGATTCAGAGGTTTACGGGAGTGATGCAGAGGCTTAGGAGATTGATGTAGAGGCTCAAGAGAGTGATGCATAGGCTCAAGAGAGGGATGCAGAGGCTTAAGATACAGATGCAGAGGCTCAGGAGAGTGATGCAGAGGCTGAAGAGAGTGATGCAGAGGCTTAAGAGATGGATGCAGAGGTTCAAAAGAGGGATAAAGATCCTATGGAGAGGGATGCAGGGGCTCAAGGCAGTGATGCAGAGGGTCAAGAGAGGGATGCAGAGGCTCTTGAGAGTGATGCAGAGGCTCAAGAGAGGGATGCAGAGGCTTAAGAGAGTGTTGCAAAGGCTCAAAAAGGGATGCAGAGGCTCATGAGAGGGATGCAGGAGTTTAGGAGAGGGATGAAGAGGCTCAGGAGAGTGATGCAGAGGCTCAAGAGAATGATGTAGAGACTTAAGAGAAGGATGCAGAGGCTCAAGAGAATGATGCAGAGGCTCAAGGGAGTGATGCAGAGAATCAAGAGAGGGATGCAGAGGCTTAATAGTGTGATGCAGAGGCTGAAGCGAGTGATGTAGAGGCTCAAGAGAGTGATGTAGAGGCTCTGGAGAGTGATGCAGAGACTCAAGAGAGTGATGCAGAGGATCAAGAGAGTGATGCAGAGGCTCAAGAGAGTGATGCAGATGATCATGAGAGGGAAGCAGAGGCTTAAGAGAGTGATGCAGAGGCTGAAGAGAGTGTTGCAGAAGCTTAAGAGAGGGATGCAGAGGCTCAAGAGAGTGATGCAGAGTCTGCATCTATTTTTTGAGCCTCTGCATCACTTTCTTAAGCCTCTGCATCCCTTTCGTGAGCCTTTGCATCACTCTCTTGAACTCCTGCATCCCTCTCATGAGCCTCTGCATTCCTTTCCTGAGCCTTTGCATCACTCTCTTAAGCCTCTGCATCCCTCTCTTGAACCTCTGCGTCACTCTCAAGAGCCTCTGCATCCCTCTCTTGTGCCTCTGCATCCCTCACTTGAGCCTCTGCATCTCTCTCTTTTGAGCACCTGCATCCATCTAATGAGCCTTTGCATCCCTCGCTTGAGCCTCTGCATCCCTCTCTTAAGCGTCTGCATCACTCTTTTTAGCCTCTGCATCACTCTCGTAAGCCTCTGAATCATTGTCTTGAGCCTCTGCATCCCTCTCATGAACTCCTGCATCCCTCTCATGAGTCTCAGCATCCCTCTCTTGTGTTATACTCAAATTCTGTCAGTTGAAATGTAACCAATCACAGGCGAGTAGGCCTCTGACGTCATGCCAGACAGAGGAGCATCAGGCATGCTCCCAGCAGACTCAGTTATCCTCACAGGCTCAGAGTAGAAGGACCTCGGCTAGGCAGATATATACCTTGCTATCTCAGTCAATAAATATATACAGAAGCGACTACTGTGTCTACATTCTACCCGAACAAGGCAAACGAATACTGGTAGCAGCAGTGGGACCCAGAAATTTTTTTCTGGAAGCAAAAGTTCAAGTACCCAGCATCGCCTCGTGTTCCAGCCAAAACCGCCGCCACCGCCACCGCCATAAGCCGCCATCCTGCCACCCACGCATCAAATATTGTGCCAGACCGGGGTCCTGCCATCAACCACTACTCCAGGCCAACGTTTCAGAAGTAAGGGTCAATATTTTCCTGTGAGAACGCTCATTCATCAGTGAGGAGGAAGGAAGCTTCCCGCGCCAGCCATTTTTGAACCTCGCGCCACCACGTGGGAACCTGCCCCACCACCGCCACCCAAGCTGACAGTATCTAAGCTTTGTGAGTGTTCAAGCTACTGAAATCGTGGTCAGTCATCGTCGCAATATTGTCGTCGTCAGAATTTATCTTCGTGCTTCTAGCGTGAACAGTGTGGGGTCCCTGAGTCTCACGCCACCGCCGCCAGGAGCGCTGCCGTCGCATCCAGTTTGTAAACACGCCTCACATGGGCCTCTTCAGATCTTCACGACGCTTCTCCTACTTTGGCTACTGGTGATCCTCATAAATTACAACCCTGAGATAAGTAATTGCTAGTTGAGAACAACGTGCCAAGTGTTAAAAAGTGACTTATGTAATAATTCCCATAATATCCTGTGAATTAACCATTCAGTGACTTGTTAAATATTGGAGCTGGTTCAGTACTGCACTCCCCACAGTTTTCCTGTGTGATTTCAACATTCCTGCTTCTTACAGTAATTTCATTGAATTTTAATTGTTCTCCTAGAGTGTTATTGGTAAATTCAAATTCCAGTGAAGTAAGGAATCCTTGTTTTAGTAGCATTTAAGGATTTGTGCAATATAATTTTAATTTAATTCGTCTTGGTTAGATAAAGACAATAATCTGTCCCCTGAGGCTATGGCCAAAATGATAGCATTTGGTACTTTAATGCATTTTGCCCCCGAGCATACAAAACCAATCGTTGAGCAACAAAATTTTGGTGTTAAACATGAAATTGGTGAAGTGTTTGAGGCTATTAACAATGCCGCAGATAAACTAGCTCCCCGAAGTGCTCAACTGTTGCCACCCTCTGATGCTGTAAATGTAGTCACAAGCTCTCAGCATCCTCCCACAAATTCTCAAAACTCTTGGTCGCAGAAGCGTACCCATGCTCGTAGCCCCCAGTCAAATTCGCCGCCTCATAAATTGCCGAAACGCCATAGTCCACAACCATCCACTCCCTCATGTTGGCATTGTGGTAAGAGTAACCACCTTGCAAGGGACTGTTGGTCCGCCCCTAGATCATCACCTCCTAGACAATTCTCTCGGCCCCCTCATCAATCTAATCATTCTAGACTTCCATATTGCACGTACCATAAACAAGTTGGTCACCACACTGCGGATTGTAGAGCTAGGCAAAGGACTTCTCCACCTCGTAACTCCCATGGTCAGTCTTGGCAAGGCTCACAGCGTCCAAGACATTATCAGAACTCTCGTAATTACAACTCCCAGCCCAGCTATAATGCAACTTCAAATTATAATGCTCAGTCACAGAATGCTGGAGCTCAGAATGTTCACTCCATGTCGTCGGGAAACCCCCAAGGCCATCCGCTAACCAATTCAAGCTAGCCAATCCTAGTGCCCTCCCTGTGTATTCAGTAGCTACCCAAAATAGATTTGGACACTTGACAGAGGAGGACACTGACTCTAGACCAGTTGTAGATGTTGATGGATCCACAGTAAATTTGACACAAACAAGACACAGATATCCCAGACAACATAAGTCAAAAATAGTAACTTGTCCAGTCTCAAGTGATGGTCCCCTTGTCTCAGCCATTGTACATGGTAGAGTTTTAAAAGTTTTTCTTGACTCAGGTGCAAAAATTAATATTGTCAAGCCCTCAGCTCTTAGAGACATTGAAAGTAAGCACCCTACTATTTTAAAACAGTCACACATACCTTTTCTAAGTGGTATTTCAGGAAATAAAGTAAAAGTTCAGGGTGAAATTGACCTCCCACTCAAGGTCAATGATGTCACATTGTCTATAACATGTTTAGTTGTTGACATTATTCATTTTCCTGGAGACATTCTCTTAGGTCTGTACACCATGATTGATGAAAATATTGCATTGTTTCCCCATCGTTGGAACATAAGTATCAAAGACCACGTCATACCTTTGTGTAGCATGTATCGACAGGGCCATGAGTTCAACCTTCAATCAGATTACGTTAATTTTGTTGACACCCGCCTTGCAAGCGTAGGTTTGTCAGATCATTGTCGTGGTAGCATACCCGAGAAAACGGGCACTCGATTGAAGCATAGTAGTTGTGCAGTTGTTAAGGAGAATGAGTATCGGGACTTTCTGGAAGGGGACGCCCTAACGGATTCCCGTTGTCTCGCTCGCCTGGCAGCTTCCATCTCTGAAGTCAGTGGTTCCATGGCTACTGACACTGTGCTACACCCTCATTCTCTCACCAGAATAAGAGTTAAGGTTCAGGGAGTGCCTGAGTTGTCGGATGTGATTGCGGAAAGTGAAACATGTAAAGTGAATGGTACATTTGTTGAACCCTCCTGGCACACAGTGCAGGATGGTACTGTCACACTTTTTATCGCAAACACAAGTAATGCCGATATCCATCTCCAGTCTGGTACCCATGTTGTAGATTTTGCCCATTACTCGTTACCGGTGCGAGTTGTGGATGATGTCTCCATGGATCATACTGTTTGTACACTCACACCAGGAGAACAGGGATCTCAGCCAGAGATGCAAGCGCAACACCTCAGTCCTACTGATTTTCCTGACTCTGTGGCTCAGCTTTTGAAAATTTTGAACAGGAATAGAGCTGTTGTTGCTCTACCAGGAGAAAAATTAGGTCTCACTCCTCTCATTACACATAAAATTCCCCTTGAACAAGGAACTACGCCTATTTATGTACCAGCTTACCGTCTTCCCCATTCTCAGAGAGCAGAAGCAGATAGACTTGTAGAAGAAATGTTACAGAGTGATGTAATTGAATCGAGTAATTCGCCATGGAACGCTCCATTGATTCTTGTACCAAAGCGAGATGGGACTTGGAGACCTGTAATCGATTATCGCAAGCTTAACAGAGTAACAATACCTGATCGTTTCCCACTTCCAGTTCTCAATGATTTGTTGCAAAGTATTGGTCGAAACAAAGTATTCTCAACGTTAGATTTGTTGCAGGGATTCTGGCAAATCCCCCTTGATGAGGAAAGTAAACAATTGACAGCGTTTAGTACTCCCAATGGTCATTTTCATTTCAAAAGAATGCCGTTTGGTTTGCGTAGTAGTCCAATAACCTTTTCACGGCTCATGACAAATCTATTTCGTAGATTGATAGGAAGTACACTTCTAGTTTACCTTGATGATCTCATAATCATGTCGCAAGATGTTCAGACTCATTTCCAGAACCTTGAAAAAGTACTTGCAAAGCTCGCTGAAGCTAATTTAAAAATAAAGCTTGCAAAATGTTCATTTTTAAAGCAAAAGATTAATTTCCTAGGTCATACAGTTACACCTTCAGGTATTACATTGAATGAATCAAAAATTATTGCTGCCCGTGATTTTCCAACACCTCGTACCGCAGAAGCCGTAAGACAGTTCACAGGTCTTGTAGGATTTTATCGTTCATTTATTGCTGGATTCTCTATTATAGCCGCTCCGCTTTACAAGTTGCAAAGAAAAGATGAACCCTTTGTTTGGGGAGAGGCCCAGGATCAGTCATTCAAAAAACTCAAAGCAGCCTTGATTTCGTCACCTGTCCTTAGGTACCCAGATTTTTCTAAACCTTTTACGTTGGTTACAGATGCTAGTGACATAGGTCTAGGTGCTGCATTACTTCAAACAGAAGGTCACAGAGATCACGCAATAGCTTATGCTAGCCGCACATTATCCAAAGAAGAGAAAAATTATAGTGCAACAGAACGAGAAGCCTTGGCAGTTGTCTGGGCACTTAAACATTTCAAGGATACAATTTATAATTACCCAGTTCATGTTCTTACAGATCACCAACCATTAATTCCCTTGTTCAAAAATAAGAATCCAGTTGGAAAGTTTGCTAGATATCTGCTCACAATTCAAGAATTCAATCCCACATTTGGATATATTCCAGGAAAGCAAAATGTTGTAGCCGATGCGTTTTCTCGACACGTAGCTGCGATTCAGTTAAATTACCCAGCATTAGATGCTACAGTAGTAGAAACGGAACAAAGATAAGACCCCATATGGGCACCCATCATTAAATTTTTGACTAAGCAAGACACTCGCCCGATTCATAAACCGCCAGTACCATTGAAAGAACTAGTTATGTTGGACAATTTACTGTGTAGAGTAGTAAAGCTAGGGACAGCCCCGAGGAAATGTTGTCAGTTAGTTGTTCCAGCTGTCTTGGTACCAACTGTGTTAAAAATTATCCATGATGCTCCTGCAAGTGCACATCCAGGAAAGGATCGTACACTCCAACAAGGTCGATTGAAATATTTTTGGCCAAAAATGGCTAAGGAGATTGCTCATTATGTTGACAGATGTTTAACTTGTTTACAGCACAAGGGACATGTTTCAGGACCTAATCCAATTCAGGTGTACCCAGCAACTAAAGCTCCTTGGGAACGAATATCGATGGATTTATTGACAAATTTTGCAGAAACAGAGAAAGGGAACAAACATTTGCTTGTAATGGTCGATAATTTTTCACGGTTTTGCGAACTAGTTCCTATCCCAAACAAAACAGCAGAAACCATAGCCAGTGCATTCCATGACCAAATAATTTGTAGATATAGTATGCCTAAAGTAATCCTTTCAGATAATGGACCAGAATTCAGTAATAGTATTCTAACTAGCTTGTGTGATTTATATAACATCAAAAAATGTAGCATTATGCCTTATCATCCGGCAAGTAATGGACTAGCTGAACGTACTAACAGGAAAGTGTTAGATGCCTTGAGAGTCACGTTGAATTTTGATAACAACAATTGGGATGATTTTATACCCTTAATTCAGTGTGCTATAAATTCTTCAATTAATGTTTCTACTGGTGACACACCTCACGCTATTCTTTATGGTACAGATAAGATCCTCCCTAATGAATTGATTAACGTACCTCCTACTCCCTTATATAACGTCGATGATTTTGTTCAAGTGAAGCGTAGACAAATGCAACTAGTATTCAAGAAAATACGAGAACAACTGTCCAAAGCAACAGCCGAGTTCACTCTAGCAAGGAATGCACGAGCTAAACCCAATAAAATAACTATTGGATCTGTAGTAATGATACTTAACCAACACAGGTCTGGTCCTATGTACAAGTTAACTAAGAAATTTTTGGGTCCATATAAGGTAATTGAGCTTATTAAAGGTAACAAATACAGACTTAAGAACTTGTTAACATGAGAGTATATAAATGAACATTTAGACCATATGAAGTTAGCTAAAATGACTGTTGACGAGACTGATGAGGAAGATGACAATGAACTTACCCAGACAGATACTCCTACTCGGACACCACCTTCTGTGGTTGACAGACCACTTGATGTTCAGCAACCCCATACTAGCAATTATAATCTTAGATCTAGACCTCTCGTTTCAACCGTGCACTCACCACATGTCCATTGGCTAGATGTTAACGAGGATATCTCTCAAGATGATAGTTTGTCACATGAAGTTTCATCTGTTCCGGACCTTCAGTCAGAGCCAGAGTTGTATAGTGCTCTGGATGAGCTAGGTGTAGATATCCGCAGAATTTATAATTGATTGCACTCTGCAGTTATTCTGTTTGTTTTGAAAAAAAAAAAAATCATTTGCAGTATTTCTACCACATGTGTCTTATTATTACCATTATATATAATGTATAGTTTTTCTCAACTTTATTTTGTTATGAATTAGATGCCATTGTTAAGTCTACTACCATTTGTATTTTTACAGTGCTTGTCATAAGAGTTATTATTGTTCTAGCAACCACATTGAGGCCAGTGAATCCTGACTGCTATCACGCAGATGTTAGTCTTCTTGATCCAGGTCTTGTATATGCTTGTAAATATATTGCACATTATATATATTGTACATTGGTCTTGTAAATATATTGTATTATTTCAGAAAAAAAGGAGAAAAAAAAAAAAATCATTATCTATCTTGAAATTCAATTGTGGTTGTTAGGTCAGAACTTTGTTCCATTAATGTAATAATTGTTTAATTTTGTATGGTTTTCAAGCACATGCCATTGACACATGTTAATAATTTTGTTTAGGCAATACCTTGAGTTGTATTGTTCATATCTGATCAGTAGACATACACATGTTCTTAATACTCTGGTTTATTCAAAGCATTGTTACCATGATTTTCACCTATTATGATGAATTTTTTTTTGGTGCATATATGCCGAGTTGTTAGTATTACGCACACCTGATCTTCTTTCAATGTTTTATTATGCAAATTTCACATGTAAGCCATTATTGAGTGCCACCGAGGTCCTTTCAGTATCATTGTAACTATATAGCTAGCCAGAGCTTGTCGACAAGGGACGTCGACTTGGTAGCGTGTCCGAGCGGTGTTATACTCAAATTCTGTCAGTTGAAATGTAACCAATCACAGGCGAGTAGGCCTCTGACGTCATGCCAGACAGAGGAGCATCAGGCATGCTCCCAGCAGACTCAGTTATCCTCACAGGCTCAGAGTAGAAGGACCTCGGCTAGGCAGATATATACCTTGCTATCTCAGTCAATAAATATATACAGAAGCGACTACTGTGTCTACATTCTACCCGAACAAGGCAAACGAATACTTGAGCCTTTCCATCACTCTCTTAAGCCTTTGCATCCCTCTCTTGTGCCTCTGTATCAATCTCAAGAGCCCCTGCATCCCTCTCTTGTGCCTCTGCATCCCTCTCTTGAGCCTCTGTATCAATCTTAAGAGCCTCTGCATCCCTCTCTTGTGCCTCTGCATCCCTCACTTGAGCCTCTGCATCCCTCTCCTGAGCCTCTGCATCCCTCACTTCGGCCTCTGCATCCCTCTCTTGAGCCTCTGCATCCCTCTCTTAAGCCTCTGCATCACTCTCTTAAGCCTCTGCATCACTCTCTTAAGCCTCTGAATGACTCTCTTGAGCCTGTACATCACTCTCTTGAACCCCTGCATCCCTCTCTCAAGCCTCTGCATCACTCTCTTGAGCCTCTGCATCACCCTCTTAAGCCTCTGCATTACTCTCTGAGCCTCTGCTGTCGTGACCCTGAACCCCGGTTCATTCCGAACACAGCGATTACACAACACATAACACCTTGCCTCAGCAACCGTTACTACCACCTATACTCCTACACACACCAGACCCTTGAGGCGTACCACTAGGTTTGTACTGGAACACAATGAATGAACATATGGAAGGTATTTAAAGGCCGTCGGGTTTTGTCATTTAATTACAAAGAATAGACTCTAACAAATAAATACCTATTAACATACTCTATTAGGTCAATATACTTCCAATACCCATAGACCACTTGACCTCCGCGATCACCAACCACACTCGTAACTTCTGCCTAAGTCCCTAATACGGAATGATTACTACAACGCTCCACACCCGGTTAGTCTTTCATTCAATACTCATATACTGCAGACTTAACTTGGTCCCTAAGATCACATCAGGTTCTCGCATAGCTGTCTGCTACACTTCGCTGCTGCCACCAACGGAGATTCAGAGGACTTCTCAGTTCAACTCCCACAATCAGACTGAACCCAGCCAACCATGGCCTCAATCATTTCACCACGCCTCTCGAGGAAGGTATAATCCGATTAACCTTATCCCTAGAGCGGTAACCTTGATCCTAGAAGCCTGACGAAGAATAATTCCTCTTTCCAGGAATTATTAATTTGGCTAAACAGCTTCGGTCTTAATCCATTCACCTTTCTTAGATATGTGATCCATAGTCTGTCTACTTACCATGTACTTCCAATCATCATTCGTTAAGTGTTGTAGTAATGATGCTCTAGCTAATAATTCCTACTAACTTGTGGATTACAACACTGCATCCCTCTCCTAAGCCTCTGCCTCACTCTCTTAAGCCTCTGCATCACTATCTTGAGCCTCTGCATCTCTCTCTTGAGCCTCTGCATCACTCTCTTGAGCCTCTGCATCACTCTCTTGAGCCTTTGCATCACTACATTACGCCTCTGCATCCCTCTCTTGAACCACTGCATCACTCTCATGAGTCTCTGTATCACACTCTTGAGCCTCTACATCACTCTCTTGAGCCTCTGCATCACTCTCTTGAGCCTCTGCATCACTCTCGTAAGCCTCTGAATCCCTCTCTTGATCCTCTGCATCACTCTCTTGATCCTCATCATCACTCTCACGAGTCTCTGCATCACTCTCTTGAGCCTCTACATCACTCTCTTGAGCCTCTGCATCACTCTCTTAAGCCTCTGAATCCCTCTCTTGATCCTCTGCATCACTCTCTTGATCCTCATCATCACTCTCTTAAGCCTCTGCATAACTCTCTTCATCCTCTCCATCACTCTCTTGAGCCTCTGCATCATTCTCTTGAGCCTCTGCATCCCTCTCTTAAGCCTCTACATCATTCTCTTGAGCCTCTGCATCCCTCAAGAGTATCAAGAGAGGGATGCAGAGGCTGAAGAGAGTGATGCAGAGGCTCAAGAGAGGGATGCTGGGGCTCACGAGAGGGATGCAGAGGCTTAAGAGGGTGATGCAAAGGCTCAAGAGAGGGATGCAGAGGCTCATGAGAGGGATGCAGGAGTTCAAGAGAGGGATGCAGAGGCTCAAGAGAGGGATGCAGGGGCTCAAGAGAGGGATGCAGAGGCTTAGGAGGGTGATGCAAAGGCTCAAGAGTGGGATGCAGAGGCTCATGAGAGAGATGCACGAGTTCAAGAGAGTGATGCAGAGGCTCAAGAGAGGGATGCAGAGGCTTAAGAAAGTGATGCAAAGGCTCAAAAGAGGGATGCAGAGGCATAAAAGGGTGATGCGAAGGCTCCAGAGAGTGATGCAGGGCTCATGACAGTGATGCAGATGCTCAAGAGAGAGATTCAGAGGCTCAAGAGAGTGATTCAGAGGCTTACGAGAGTGATGCAGAGGCTCAAGAGAGGGATGCAGAGGCTCAAGAGAGGGATGCAGAGGTTCAAGATAGGGATGCAGAGGTTCAAGAGAGGGAGGCAGAGGCTCAAGTGAGGGATGCAGAGGCACAAGAGAGGGATGCAGAGGCTCTTGAGAGTGATGCAGAGGCTCATGAGAGGGATGCAGAGGCTTAAGAGAGTGATGCAAAGACTCAAGAGAGGGATGCAGAGGCTCAAGAGAGTGATGCAGAGGCCTAAGGGAGTGATGGAGAGGCTCAAGATAGTGATGCAGAGGATCAAGAGAGTGATGCATAGGCTCGTGAGAGTGATGCAGTGGATCAAGAGAGGGATTCAGAGGCTCAAGATAGGGATTCAGAGGCTTAAGAGAGTGATGCCGAGGCTGAAGAGGGTGTTGCAGAGGCTCAGGAGAGGGATGCAGAGGCTTAAGAGAGTGATGCAAAGGCTCAAAAGAGGGATGCAGAGGCTCAAGAGAGGGATGCAGGGGCCCAAGAGAGTGATGCAGGTGCTCAAGAGAGGGATGCTTAGGATGAAGAGAGTGACGCATAGGCTCGAGGGAGTGATGCGGATTCTCAAGAGATCGATGCAGAGGCTTGGGAGAGTGATGCAGAGGCTGAAGAGAGTGTTGCAGAGGCTCAATATGATCCATCGCTGCTTTCAGTAATTGGCATAGTTTCAGTACAAAAAAATCGTAATTTCAAATTGCGAATTCGTGAAGAGAGCCAGAATTTGGCTCCAAAATAAGGCTCAAAGGTCGAATTTGGGATGTTTGGGATATTTAAAAACTGCAGGGAGGGTTTGGGCAAAATGTGATACATCGCCGCTCTCAGTAATTGGCATAATTACGGTATAAAAAGTCGTTTTTTAAAACTGCGAATACGTGCAGAGAACTAGAATTTGGCTCCAAAATATGGCTCTAGCGTTGAATCTGGGATGTTTGGGATATTTTGAAAACTGCAGGGGAGGGGGGGTTTGGCAAAATGTGACTCATCGCCGCTTTCAGTAATTGGCATATTTTCAGTATAAAAAGTCGTAATTTTTTCAGTCGTAAAGTCGAATAAAATAGTCGGAAAAATGCCAATTACTGAGAAAAGCGATGTTATATATTTTGCCCAAACCCTCCCTGCAGTTTTCAAAATATCCCAAACAATTAAAATTCTACCCTTGAGATATATTTTGGAGCCAAATTCTGGCTTTCTGCACGTATTCGCAGTGTGAAATTACGACGTTGTATACCGAAAATATGCAAATTACTGCAAGCGGCGATGGGTCACATTTTGCCCAAACCCTCCCTTCAGTTTTCAAAATATCCGAAACATCCCAAATTGGACGTTTGAGCCATATTTTAGAGCCAAATTCTGGCTCTCTGCACGTATTCGCAGTTTAAAATTACGACTTTTTTACACCGAAAATACGCCAATTACTGAGAGCAGCGATGGATCACATATTGCCCAAACCCTCCGTGCACTTTTCAAAATATCCCAAGCATCCCAAATTCGACCCTTGGCCATATTTTGAAGCCAAATATTGGCTTTCTGTATGTATTCGCAGTTTGAAATTACGAATTTTTATACCGAAAATATGCCAATTACTGAAAGCGGCGATGGATCACATTTTGCCCAAACCCCCCCTGCAGTTTTCAAAACATCCCAAACATCCAAAATTCGACCCTTGAACCATATTTTGGAGCCAAATTCTGGCTCTCTGCATGTATTCGCAGTTTAAAATTACGACTTTTTATACTGAAAATATGCCAATTTCTGAAAGCGGCGATGAGTCACATTTTGCCAAACCCCCCTCCCCTGCAGTTTTCAAAATATCCCAAACGTCCCAAATTCGACGCTTAAGCCATATTTTGGAGCCAAATTCTAGTTCTCTGCAAGTATTCGCAGTTTTAAAATACGACTTTTTATACCGTAATTATGCCAATTACTGAAAGAGGCGATTGATCACATTTTGCCCAAACCCCCCCTGCAGTTTTTAAAAATATCCCAAACATCCCAAATTCGTCCCTTGAGACATAATTTGGAACCAAATTCTGGCTACCCTGCACGTATTCGCAGTTTGAAATTACGAATTTTTATACCGAAAATATGCCAATTACTGAAAGCGCCGATGGATCACATTTTGCCCAAACCCTCCCTGCAGTTTTTAAAATATCCCAAACATCCCAATTTCGACCCTTGAACAGTATTTTGGAGCCAAATTCTTGCTCTCGGCAAGTATTCTCAGTTTGAAATTACGAATTTTTATATCGAAAATACGCCAATTACTGAGAGCGGCGACGGGTCACATTTTGCCCAAACCCCCCTGAAGTTTTAAAAATATCCCAAACATCCCAAATTCGACACTTGAGCCATATTTTATAGGCAAATTCTGGCTCTCAGCACGTATTCGCAGATTGAAATTACGAATTTTTATACCGAAGATATGCCAATTACTGAGAGCAGCGATGGGTCATTGGGTCAGCGATGGTTCAGCGATGCATCACTCTCTTAAACCTCAGCATCCCTCTCCTGGTCCTCTGCATCACTCTCTTGAGCCTCTGCATCATTCTCTTGAGCCTCTGTATCTCTCTCTTCAGCCTCTGCATCACTCTCTTTAGCCTCTGCATCCCTCTCTGGAGCCTCAGCATCCATCTCTTGAGCCTTTGCATCACTCTCTTAAGCCTCTGCATCCCTCTCTTGAGCCTCTGCATCACTGTCAAGAGCCTTTGCATCCCTCTCTTGAGCCTCTGCATCCCTCTCATGAGCCCCTGCATCCCTCACTTGAGCCTCTGCATCCCCTCTCTTAAGCCTCTGCATCACTCTCTTAAGCCTCTGCATCACTCTCTTGAGCTTCTACATCCCTCTCTTGAGCCTCTGCATCACTCTCGTAAGCCTCTGCATCACTCTCTTGAGCCTCTGCATAACTCTCTTGCGTCTCTGCATCACTCACTTGAGCTTCTGCATCCCTCTCTTGAGCCTCTGCAACACTCTCTTCAGCCTCTGCATCACTCTCTTAAGCCTCTGAATCCCTCTCTTGAGCCTCTGAATCCCTCCCTTGAGAATCCGCATCACTCTCTCGATCCTATGCATCACTCTCTTCATCCTCTGCATCCCTCTCTTGAGCATCTGCATCACTCTCTTGGGCCCCTGCATCCCTCTCTTGAGCCTCTGCATCACTCTCTTGAGCCTCTTCATCACCCTCTTAAGCCTCTGCATCTCTATTTTGAACATCTGCATCCCTTTCTTGAACTCCTGTATCCCTCTCATGAGCCTCTGCATCCCTCTTTTGAGCCTTTGCATCACTCTCTTAAGCCTCTGCATCCCTGTCCTGAGCCTCTGCAACACCCTCTTCAGCCTCGGCATCACTCTTAAGCCTCTGAATCCCTCTCTTGATCCACTGCATCACTCTCACGAGCCTCTGCATCACTCTCTTGGTCCTCTGCATCACTATTTTGAGCCTCTGCATCACTCTCTTAGGCCTCTGCATCACTCTCTTGAGCCTCTCCATCCCTCTCTTGAGTCTTTGCATCACTCTCTTAACCTTCTGCATCCCTCTCATGAGCCTCTGCATCACTCTCAAGAGCCTCTGCATCCCTCTCTTGTGCCTCTGCATCCTTCACCTGAGCCTCTGCCTCCCTCTCTTGAGCCTCTGCATCCCTATCTTGAACCTCTGCATCCCTCTCTTGAGCCTCTGCATCCCTCTCTTGAGCCTCTGCATCACTCTCGTAAGCCTCTGAATCAGTCTCTTGAGCCTCTGAATCTCTCTCTTGAGCATCTGCATCGCTGTCATGAGCCCCTGCATCACTCTCTTGCGCCTCCGCATCACCCTTTTAAGCCTCTGCATCCCTCTTTTGAGCCTTTGCATCACTTTCGTAAGCCTCTGCATCCATCTCTTGAGCCTCTGCATCACTCTCTTGAACTCGTGCATCTCTCTCATGAGCCTCTGCATCCCATTCTTGAGCCTTTGCATCACCCTCTTAAGCTTCTGCATCCCTCTCTTGAGCCCCTGCATCCCTCTCTTGAGCCTCTGCATCCCTCTCTTTAACTCCTGCATCCCTCTCATGAGCCTCTGCATCCCTCTCTTGAGCCTTTGCATCACCCTCTTAAGCCTCTGCATCCCTCTCTTGAGCCCCTGCATCCCTCTCTTCAGCCTCTGCATCACTCTCTTCAGCATCTGCATCCCTCTCTTGATACTCTTGAGGGATACAGAGGCTCAAGAGAATGATGCAGAGGCTCAAGAGAGTGATAGAGAGGATGAAGAGAGTTATGCAGAGGCATAAGAGAGTGATGCACAGGCTCAAGAGAATGATGTAGAGGCTCAAGAGAGTGATGCAGAGACTCATGGGAGTGATGATGAGGATCAAGAGAGTGATGCAGAGGATCAAGAGAGAGATGCAGAGGCTTAAGAGAGTGATGCGGAGGCTCAAGAGAGTGATGCAGAGGATCAAGAGAGGGATGCAGAGGCTTAAGAGAGTGATGCAGAGGCTCAAGAGAGTGATGTAGAGGCTCAAGAGAGTGATGCAGAGACTCATGGGAGTGATGATGAGGATCAAGAGAGTGATGCAGAGGATCAAGAGAGAGATGCAGAGGCTTAAGAGAGTGATGCGGAGGCTCAAGAGAGTGATGCAGAGGCTCAAGAGAGTGGCGTAGAGGCTCAAGAGTGTGATACAGAGACTCATGAGAGTGATGCAGTGGTTCAAGAGAGGGATGCAGAGGCTTAATGTAGTGATGCAAAGGTTCAAGAGAGGGATGCTGAGGCTCAAGAGAGTGATGCAGAGGCTCAAGAGAGAGATGCAGAGGCTCAAGAGAGTGATGCAGAGGCTTAAGAGAGTGAGGCAGAGGCTTAGGAGAGGGATGCTGTTTTTCCACGTTTTTGTGAATTTTCACTTTATTGCTATTAATTCATTAAATATACGATAAAAATGATGCAAACACATAATTGATTAGAAATTAACCTTAAACACTTCATTTTCAATCAACTATTTGTTTCTCGTTAAAATAATGAGTAAGATATTGAAAAGGGGAGAAGTTCTGTTTTTATTGCATATATCGACGTTTCAGCCGGATTAGAGCGGGTTTACGTTTACATCTTCCATCGGAAATATAAACGGAAAATCAGGAACATTTTAGTTAATTCTAATGAAAACACATTGATTTTTATCATTTGTATTGGAAACAACATTGTCATATGTCTTTTCTTTTATCTAAATAATACGAATCCTCGCTCTATGATTCGAAGTTAAAATCCTCAAATATGGTAAAATAGTGACTTTTTTCACGTTTTTCATGTAGTGTGATTTTACGTATATATATATATTCGTTTATACCAATATTTCGATACTACTTCAAAGTTTCTCACGATATGTGATTTGGCCTTCAAACCTCAGAATTTCGCAAATTTTCATTTTTAAGCAAGTTTCTTGCATTTTGTTTTGTACTAAAAATCATCGAATTTAGCAATATTTTGACGTTTATCATCCCCTTTTCCTTTATGTGATTTAAACAAAATATCATCGAATTAGGCAATATTTTACCGTTTTTCAACGTTTTTGTGAATTTTCAGTTTATTGGTATTAATTCATTATATATACGATAAAAATGATGCAAACACATAATTAATTAGATTACAACCTTAAACACTTCATTTTCAATCATCTATTTGTTTATCGTTAAAATACTGAGTAAGATATTGAAAAGGGGAGAAGTTCGGTTTTTAATGCATATATCGACGTTTTAGCCGGAATAGAGCGGTTTTACGTGTACATCTTCCATCGGTAATATAAACGGAAGATCAGGATCATTTTAGTTAATTCTAATGAAAACACACTGATTTTTATCATTTGTTTTGGAAACAACATTGTCATATGTCTTTTCTTGGATCTAAATAATACGAAACCTTGCTTTATGATTCGAAGTTAAAATCCTCAAATTTGGTATAATAGTTACTTTTTTCGCGTTTTTCATGTAGTTTGATATTACGTAAATATATTCATTTATTCCAATATTTCGATACTATTTCAGGCAGTATCACGATATGTGATTTGGCCTTCAAATCACAGAATTTCGCATAATATTGCATTTTAAGCAAGTTTTCTTGCATTTTGTTTCGTACGAAAAATCATCGAATTCAGCAATATTTTGACGTTTATCATCTCCTTTTCTTTTATGTGATATAAACAAAATATCATCGAATTAGGCAATATTTTGCTGTTTTTTCACGTTTTTGTGAATTTTCAGTTTATTGTTATTAATTCATTAAATATACGATAAGAATGATGCAAACACATAATTGATTAGAAATTAACCTTAAACACTTCATTTTCAATCATCTATTTGTTTCTCGTTAAAATACTGAGTAAGATATTGAAAAGGGGAGAAGTTCTGTTTTTATTGCATATATCGACGTTTCAGCCTAATTAGAGCGGTTTTACGTGTACATCTTCCATCGGTAATATAAACCGAAAATCAGGAACATTTTAGTTAATTTTAATGAAAACACATTGATTTTTATCATTTGTATTAGAAGCAACATCTTTATACGTCTTTTCTAGGGTCTAAAAAATACGAAACGTCGCTCTATGATTCGAAGTTAAAATCCTCAAATTTGTATAATAATGATTTTTTTCACGTTTTTCATGTAGTTTGATGTTACGTAAATATATTCATTTTTACCAATATTTCGATACTATTTCATGTAGTATCACGATATGTGATTTGGCCTTAATATATATATATATATATATATATATATATATATATATATATATATATATATATATATATATATATATATATATATATATATATATATATATATATATACATATGTCGTACCTAGTAGCCAGAACGCCCTTCTCAGCCTACTATGCGAGGCCCGCTTTGCCTAATAAGCCAAGTTTTCCTGAATTAATAAATTTTCGCTAATTTTTTTCTTATGAAATGATAAAGCTACCCATTTCATTATGTATGAGGTAAATTTTTTTTTAATTGGAGTTAAAATTAATGTAGATATATAACCGAACCTAACCAACCCTACCTAACCTAACCTAGGTCCAGGTTAGGTTAGGTAGGTTACGTAACCTAATCATCCTCACGCGGAGCCCTGGGTGGGTGTTTCTCCCTTAGGGCTTGAGCTGTTGCGGCATCTCTGTCGGCAATTGAGTCCTCACTGGTGATGACTCTTATTGCGCCAATAGTGTTTCCTTCTATTTTCTTGGTGACTAATGTTCTGATTTTTGATGTCTCGGGTATGGCACTGTTGCTCTTCCTGCCGTGGGTGTTTCTCGCGCGAGTGGGAAGGCGCACCTGGTTGTCCTCCCTGGGAAAATCATTTATAGCTTTGATGACAGAGGCAGCTAAGGTCTTGTCTCTCCTTACAGGGGTGGCTAGACATATGTTGCCAAACATTAGGAGGTTGTGCCATGCTTGAGTCGTTCCAGGAGAGTCGTTGACCTTTCTCAGGAGGGCAGATAATTTGGCTGCTGCATGCTGCTGATGTTGCTTTGATAGCTTCTAATAAATTTTCTGTGGGAATGAAGGTCTGGGAGGTGTTTTGCCTTACGGGCGGTGTGGGCTGTTGACTGGTGTTCTCCCTGGGAGGGCGCCCAGAACCCAAACACCTGGCTCGGTTGTGGTAATGAATGCACACATTATCGTCCCTCGACCGGATATAGCATACCTTGTCACACGTCTGACATCTGCCTTGTCTACCCCTGCTTGAGGCAAAAGAGAGGGATGCAGAGGCCCTTGAAAGTGACGCAGAGGATCAAGAGTGGGATGCAGAGGCTTAAGAGAGTGATGCAAAGGCTCAAGTGAGGGATGCAGAGGCTCAAGTGAGGGATGAAGAGGCACAAGAGAGGGATGCAGAGGCTCAAGTGAGGGATGAAGAGGCACAAGAGAGGGATGCAGAGGCTCTTGAGAGTGAAGCAGAAGCTCAAGAGAGGGATGCACAGGCTCAGGAGAATGATTCAGAGGCTTACGAGAGTGATGCAAAGGCGTAAGAGAGCGATGCAGAGGCTTAAGAAAGTGATGCAGAGGCTCAAAAGAGGGATGCAGAGTCTTAAAAGGGTGATGCAGAGGCTCAAGAGAGTGACGCAGAGGCTCAAGAGAGGGATGCAGGGGCTCAAGAGAGTGATGCAGAGGCTCAAGAGAGTCATTCAGAGGCTTACGAGAGTGATGCAGAGGCTTAAGAGAGTGATGCAGAGGATCAAGAGAGTGATGCAGAGGATCAAGAGAAGGAAGCAGAGGCTTAAGAGAGTGATGCCGAGGCTGAAGAGAGTGATGCACAGGCTCTAGAGAGTGATGCAGAGGCTCAAGAGAGTGATGCACAGGCTCAAGAGAGGGATGAAGAGACTGAAGAGAGTGATGCAAAGGCTCAAGATAGGGATACAGAGACTCAAGAGAGTGATGCAGAGGCTTAAGAGAGTGAGGCAGAGGCTTAGGAGAGGGATGCAGAGGCTCAAGAGAGTGATGCAGAGGCTCAAGAGAGTAATGCAGAGGCTTAAGAGGGTGATGCAGAGGCTCAAGAGAGGGATAAAAAAATATCATCGAATACGTGCACGTATAAACAAAATATACGTGCACGTATATTTTGCACGGATCCCTCCCGTGCAAGGCTCAAGAGAGTGATGAAGAGGCTTAAGAGAGGGATGCAGAGGCTCAAGAGAGTAATGCAGAGGCTTAAGATTGTGATGCAGAGGCTCAAGAGAGTGATGCAGAGGCTTGAGAGAGGGATGCAAGGGCTCAAGAGAGTGAAGCAGAGGCTCAAGAGAGTGATTCAGAGGCTTAAGAGAGTGATGCAGAGGCTTAAGAGAGTGATGCAGAGGCTTAAGAGAGGGATGCAGAGGCTCAAGAGAGGGATGCAGAGGCCCAAGAGAGGGATGCAGAGGCTCAAGAGAGGGATGCAGAGGCTTAAGTGAGGGATGCAGTGGCACAAGAGAGGGATGCAGAGGCTCTTGGAAGTGATGCAAAGGCTCAAGAGAGGGATGTAAAGGCTCAAGAGAGGGATGCTCTACCAATTTGGATTTGTCATTTGTAGTTCGCTGGAAATTATCGACATACATGTTGTCACTGATTTATGTTTTATAAGGGCTATTTGACTTCCTCAAATGTGTATCTAATGTGGCTTGAAGTAGAAACGGGGAGGAAGTCGCTCCGCATAGCACAGAGGCAAACCGGTAGGTTATGACATCACTGTCAGGATCCAGTGGGTCCTTAATCCAGAGAAATTTGGTGTAGTTACGATCCTCTTCTTGCAAGCTTACTCTAAGGAACGCTTTACTGATATCAGCAGTATAAGCGAAAATACCAGTGCGGAATCGTAATAGTACATCATGTAGCCTTTGTGTTAGGCTAGGTCCCGTTTGGAGACATTCATTCAAGGACACGCTGTTTGGCTTCACTTTGGCACTACAGTTAAAGACAATACGTATTGGCGTTGTCAATGAATCTTTCACCACAGCGTGATGGGGTAAATAGTGACCTAATTTTCGGTCATCATTATCAACAACTTCGATAAATTTACTATAGAGTTGTTGTTGAATTAATTGATGATACATGTTCAGTTTGTCTATCTGCTTCTTCAGCCGTATTAATTGAGACTGTAATTGAGAGGCTGCCATGAAATGATTAACTGGAAGTTGTGGATGATTCAACTTCCATGGTAGTCTCACCCAGTATTGTTTGTCCTTATAGACAACTGTATCCAGATATTGCTGGTAAGTCCACATATCATCAGGGCTTGGTTATTCAGGGACAATACCTAAAGTGTCTAAATCCCACAGACGATGTACAGGTGGATCAGACTCATTATCTTCAGATATTTCTATGAAATGTAGGGGTGACTGTTCCAAGCCTAGTCACGTCACTATTGTATTGTTAGATTGTTGGTTGGTTGACGCTGGATTTTGTTGCAAAAGCACCGGTCCAGTAAGCAACTTGCCTCCAGCAGATGACAACAAATTCATTCCATGTTGTCTGGTGCATCCCGTTATAAATTTATAATAATGGTCAGCGCCTATAAGTATACCAACATCAGTGAGGCAGTCAGAATTTATTTTTTAGTCTGCTAGCCTCATGCGGTTTCGTTTAAGATATCTCGCAGTGCGAGCTAGTCCTGTGACCTGCAGGTCTGAAGGAAGTTTATCTACTACTACCACTTGTATTGGACTAGTGGAAGATCCAAGTCTCACTAACACCTTGACTACTTGGTATTCACGAGGTTCGCAGTTTGAAATTATTTCATTTTATACCGAAAATATGCAAATTACTGAGTGCGTCGATGGATCACATTTTGCCCAGGCCATCCCTGCAGTTTTCAAAATACCCCAAACGTCCCCAATTCGACCCTTGAGCAATATTTTGGAGCCAACGTTTGACTTTCTGCATGTATTCGCAGATTGAAATTACGACTTTTCATACCGAAAATATGCCAATTACTGAAGGCCACGACGGATAACATTTTGCCCAAACCCTCCCTGCGGTTTTAGAAATAGCCTAAACATCCCAAATTCGACGCTTGAGCCATATTAAAGAGCCAAATTCGGGCTCTCTGCACGTATTCGCAGTTTGAAAAACGACTTTTTATACCGAAAGTATGCCAATTACTGAAAGCGACGATAGATCACATTTTGCCCAAACCCACCATTCAGTTTTCAAAAAATCCCAAGCATCCCAAATTCGACCCTTGAGCCATATTTTTGGAGCCAAATTCTGGCTCTCTGCACATATTCGCCGGTTGAAATTACAACATTTTATACCGAAAATATTACTGAAAGCATCGATGGGACACATTTCGCACAAACCCCCCACCCTGCAGTTTGATCCTCTGCATCACTCTCTTGAGCCTCTGCATCACTCTCTTAAGCATCTGCATCACTCTCGTAAGCTTCTGAATCACTCTCTTGAGCCTCTGCATCACTCTCTTCAGCCCCTGAATCCCTCTCTTGAGCCTCTGCATCACTCTCTTGAACCTCTGCATCACCCTTTTAAGCCTCTGCATCCCTCTTTTGAGCCTCTGCATCACTTTCTTAAGCCTCTGCATTACTCTCTTAAGCTTTTGCATCACTCTCGCAAGCTTCTGAATCACTCTCCTGAGCCTCTGAATCCCTCTCTTGAGCCTCTGCATCACTCTCAAAAGCCTCTGCATCACTCTCAAAAGCCTCTGCATCACTCTCTTGAACTCCTGCATCCCTCTCATGAGCCTCTGCATCCCACACTTGAGCCTCTGCATCACTCTCTTAAACCTCTGCATCCCTCCCTTGATCCTCTGCATCCCTCTCTTTAGCCTCTGCATCTCTCTCTTCAGCCTCAGCATCACTCTCTTGATCCTCTGCATCACTCTCTTGAGCCTCTGCATCACTCTGTTGAGCCTTTGCATCACTCTCTTGAGCCTCTGCATCCCTCTCTTAAACCTCTACAACACTCTCTTCAGCCTCTGCATCACTCTCTTAAACCTCTGCATCCCTCTCTTCAGCCTCTGCATCACTCTCTTGAGCCTTTGCATCACTCTCTTGAGCCTCTGAATCTCTCTCTTATACCTCTACAACACTCTCTTCAGCCTCTGCATCACTCTCCTAAACCTCTGCATCCCTCTCTTCAGCCTCTGCATCACACTCTTGAGCCTTTGCATTACTCTCTTGAGCCTCTGAATCCCTCTCTTAAGCCTCTGCAACACTCTCTTAAGCCTCTGCATCACTCTCCTGATCCTCTGCATCACTCTCTTCAGCCTCTGCATCCCTCTTTCAAGCCTCTGCAACACTCTCTTCAGCATCTGCATCACCCTCTTGAGCCTCTGCTTCATTCTCTTGAGCCTCTGCATCCCTCTCTTAAGCCTCTGCATCCCTCTCTTCAGCCTCTGCATCACTCTCTTGAGCCTCTGCATCCCTCTCTTGAGCCCTTGCATCACTCTCCTAAGCCTCTGCATCCCTCTCATGAGCCTCTGCGTCCCTCTCTTGAGCCTCTGTACCACTCTCTTAAGCCTCTGCATCACTCTCGTAAGTCTCTGCATCACTATCTTAAGCCTCTGCATCACTCTCGTAAACCTCTGAATCACTCTCTTGAGCCCCTGCATCCCTCTATTGAGCCTTTGCATCCTTCTCTTGAGCCTTTGCATCACTCACTTAAGCCTCTGCATCCCTCTCTTGTGCCTCTGCATCACTCACTTGAGGCTCTGCATCCCTCTCTTGAGCCCCTGCATCCCTCTCTTTAGCCTCTGCATCCCTCTCTTGAGCCTCTGCATCCCTCACTTAAGCCTCTGCATCACTCTTTTAAGCCTCTGCATCACTCTCGTAAGCCTCTGAATCACTCTCTTGAGCCTCTGCATCTCTCTCTTGAGCCTCTGAATCACTCTCTTGAGTCTCTGCATCCCTCTCTTAAGCCTCTGCATCACTCTCGTAAGCCTCTGAATCACTCTCTTGAGCCTCTACATCCCTCTCTTGAGCCTCTGCATCCCTCTCTTAAGCCTCTGCATCCCTCTCTTAAGCCTCTGCATCACTCTCTTGAGCCTCTGCATCACTCTCTTAATTCTCTGCGTCACTCTCTTGATCATCTGAATCAATCTCGTAAGCCTCTGTATCACTCTCTTAAGCCTCTGAATCACTCTCTTGAGCCTCTGCATCACTCTTTTAAGCCTCTGCATCACTCTCTTAAGCCTCTGCATCACTCTCTTAAGCCTCTGAATCACTCTCTTGAGCCTCTGCATAACTCTCTTGAGCCCCTGCATTCCTCTCTCAAGCCTCTTCATCACTCTCTTGAGCCTCTTCATCCCTCCAATGAGCCTCTGCATCACTCTCTTGAACCTCTTCATCCCTCTCTTGAGCCTCTTCATCCCTCTCTTGAGCCTCTGCAACACTCTCTTCAGCCTCTGCATCACTCTCTTTAGCCTCTGAATCTCTCTCTTGAGGCCTCTACATAACTCTCTCGAGCCTCTGCATCACTCTCTTGAGCCTCTGCATCACTCTCTTGAGCCTCTGCATCACTCTCTTAAACCGGTGCATCCCTCTCTTGGTCCTCTGCATCACTCACTTGAGCCTCTGCATCATTCTCTTGAGCCTCTACATCCTTCTCTTAAGCCTCTACATCATTCTCTTGAGCCCCTGCATCACTCTCTTGAGCCTCTGCATCTCCCTCTTCAGCCTCTTGACCCTCTGCATTACTCTCTTGAGCCTCTGCTTCATTCTCTTGAGCCTCTGCATCCCTCTCTTAAGCCTCAACATCATTCTCTTGAGCCTCTGCATCCCTCTCTTGAGCCTTTGCATCACTCTCCTAATCCTCTGCATCCCTCTCTTAAGCCTCTGCATCCCTCTCTTGAGCCTCTGCATCCCTCTCTTAAGCCTTTGCATCACTCTCTTGAGCCTCTGCATCCCTCTCTTAAGCCTCTGCAACACTCTCTTCAGCCTCTGCATCACTCTCTTGAGCCTTTGCATCACTCTCTTAAGCCTCTGCAACACTCTCTTCAGCCTCTGCATCACTCTCTTAAGCTTCTGCATCCCTTTTTTGAGCCTCTGCATCACTTTCGTAAGCCTCTGCATCCCTTTCTTGAGCCTCTGCAATACTCTCTTGAACTCCTGCATCCCTCTCATGAGCCTCTACATCACTCCCGTAAGCCTCTGAATCACTCTCTTGAGGTTATATTGAGATGATTTTGGGGCTTTAGTGTCCCCGCGGCCCGGTCCTCGACCAGGCCTCCACCCCCAGGAAGCAGCCTGTGACAGCTGACTAACTCCCAGGTACCTATTTACTGCTAGGTAACAGGGGCATTCAGGGTGAAAGAAACTTTGCCTATTTGTTTCCGCCTCGTGCGGGAATCGAATCGTTGCCACAGAATTACGTGTTCTGCGCGCTATCCACCAGGCTACGAGGCCCCTCTGAGCCCTTGAGCCTCTCACTCTCTTGAGCCTTTGCATCACTCTCTTGAGCCCCTGCATCCCTCTCTCAAGCCTCTGCATCACTCTCTTGAGCCTTTGCATCACTCTCTTGAGCCCCTGCATCCCTCTCTCAAGCCTCTGCATCACTCTCTTGAGCCTCTGCATCCCTCTCCTAAGCCTCTGCCTCACTCTCTTAAGGATCTGCATCACTCTCTTGAACCTCTGCATCCCTCTCTTTAGCCTCTGCATCACTCTCTTCAGCTTCTTCATACCTCTCTTGAGCCAATGCAACACTCTTTTCAGCCTCTGCATCACTCTCTTTAGCCTCTGAATCCCTCTCTTGAGACTTCTACATAACTCTCTCGAGCCTCTGCATCACTCTCTTGAGCCTCTGCATCACTCTCTTAAACCTGTGCATCCCTCTTTTGGTCCTCTGCATCACTCTCTAGAGCCTCTGCATCATTCTCTTGAGCCTCTACATCCTTCTCTTAAGCCTCTACATCATTCTCTTGAGCCCATGCATCACTCTCTTGAGCCTTTGCATCACTCTCTTTAGCCTTTGCATCTCCCTCTTCAGCCTCTTGATCCTCTGCATCACTCTCTTTAGCCTCTGCTTCATTCTCTTGAGCCTCTGCATCCCTCTCTTAAGCTTCTACATCATTCTCTTGAGCCTCTGCATCCCTCTCTTGAGCATTTGCATCACTCTCCTAAGCCTCTGCATCCCTCTCTTGAGCCTCTGCGTCCCTCTCTTGAGCCTCTGTACCAATCTCTTAAGCCTCTGCATCACTCTCGTAAGCCTCTACATCACTCTCTTAAGCCTCTGCATCACTCTCGTAAACCTCTGAATCACTCTCTTGAGCCCCTCTATCACTCTCTTGAGCCCCTGCATCCCTCTATTGAGCCTTTGCATCCTTCTCTTGAGCCTTTGCATCACTCGCTTAAGCCTCTGCATCCCTCTCTTGTGCCTCTGCATGCCTCACTTGAGCCTCTGCATCCCTCTCTTGAGCCCCTGCATCCCTCTCTTTAGCCTCTGCATCCCTCTCTTGAGCCTCTGCATCCCTCTCTTAAGCTTCTGCATCACTCTTTTAAGCCTTTGCATCACTCTCGTAAGCCTCTGAATCACTCTCTTGAGCCTCTGCATCTCTCTCTTGAGCCTCTGAAACACTCTCTTGAGTCTCTACATCCCTCTCTTAAGCCTCTGCATCACTCTCGTAAGCCTCTGCATCACTCTCTTGACCCTCTGCATCACTCTCTTAATCCTCTGCGTCCCTCTCTTGATCATCTGAATCAATCTCGTAAGCCTCTGTATCACTCTCTTGAGCCTCTGCATCACTCTCTTGAGCCTCTGCATCACTCTTTTAAGCCTCTGCATCACTCTCTTAAGCCTCTGCATCACTCTCTTTCGCCTCTGAATCACTCTCTTGAGCCACTGCATTACTCTCCTGAGCCCCTGCATCCCCCTCTCAAGCCTCTGCATCACTCTCTTAAGCCTCTTCATCCTTCCCTTGAGCCTCTGCATCACTGTCTTCAACCTCTTCATCCCTCCCTTGAACCTCTGCAACACTCTCTTCAGCCTCTGCATCACTCTCATAAGCCCCTGAATCCCTCCCTTGAGGCCTCTGCATAACTCTCTCGAGCCTCTCCATCACTCTCTTGATTCCCTGCACCACTCTCTTAAGAATCTGAATCACTCTCTCGAGCCTCTGCATCACTCTCTTGATCCTCTGCATCACTCTCTTGAGCTTCTGCATCACTCTCTTGATCCTCTGCATCACTCTCTTGAGCCTCTGCATCATTCTCTTGAGCCTCTGCACCCCTCTCTTAAGCCTCTACATCATTCTCTTGAGCCTCTTCATCCCTCTCATGAGCCTCTGCATCTCTATCTTGAACTCCTGCATCCCTCGCATGAGCCTTTGCATCCCGCTCTTGAACCTTTGCATCACTCGCTTAAGCCTCTGCATCCCTCTCTTGAGCCTCTGCATCACTCTCAAGCGCCTCTACATCCCTCTCTTGTGCCTCTGCATCCCTCACGTGAGCCTCTGCATCCCTCTCTTGAGCCCCTGCATCCCTCTCTTGAGCCTTTGCATCCCTCTCTTGAGCCTCTGCATCCCTCTCTGAAGCCTCTGCATCACTCTCCTAAGCCTCTGCATCACTCTCTTAGGCCTCTGAATCACTCTCGTGAGCATTTACATCACTCTCTTGAGCCCCCGCATCCCTCTCTGAAGCCTCTGCATCAATCTCTTGAGCCTCTGCATCACCCTCTTAAGCCTCTGCATTACTCTCTTGAGCCTCTGCATCCCTCTCCTAAGCCTCTGCCTCACTCTCTTAAGCCTCTGCATCACTCTCTTGCCTCTGCATCCCTCTCTTGAGCCTCTGCATCAATCTCTTCAGCCTCTTCATCCCTCTCTTAAGTCTCCGCATCATTCTCTTAAACCTCTGCATCCCTCTCTTGATCCTCTGCATCACTCTCATGAGCCTCTGCATCACTCTCTTTAGCCTCTGCATCTCTCTCTTCAGCCTCTGCATCACTCTCTTGATCCTCTGCATCACCCTCTTAAGCCTCTGCATTACTCTCTTGAGCCTCTGCATCCCTCTCCTAAGCCTCTGCCTCACTCTCTTAAGCCTCTGCATCACTCTCTTGCCTCTGCATCCCTCTCTTGAGCCTCTGCATCACTCTCTTCAGCCTCTTCATCCCTCTCTTAAGTCTCTGCATCACTCTCTTAAACCTCTGCATCCCTCTCTTGATCCTCTGCATCACTCTCATGAGCCTCTGCATCACTCTCTTTAGCCTCTGCATTTCTCTCTTCAGCCTCTGCATCACTCTCTTGATCCTCTGCATCACTCTCTTGATCCTCTGCATCTCTCTCTTCAGCCTCTGCATCACTCTCTTGAGCCTCTGCATCACTCTCCTGAGCCTTTACATCCCTCTCCTGAGCCTCTGCATCCCTCTCTTAAGCCTCTGCATCACTCTCTTGAGCCTTTGCATCACTCTCTTTAGCCTCTGCATCCCTCTCTTAAGCCTTTTCATCATTCTCTTGTTCCTCTGCATCACTCTCTTGAACCTCTGCATCACTCTCTTTATCCTCTGCATCTCTCTCTTCAGCCTCTGCATCACTCTCTTGAGCCTCTGCATCACTCTCTTGATCCTCTGCATCACTCTCTTGAGCCTCTGCACCACTCTCTTCAGTCTCTTCATTCTTCTCTTGAGCCTCTGCAACACTCTTTTCAGCCTCTGCATCACTCTCTTAAGCCTCTGAGTCCCTCTCTTGAGGCCTCTGCATAACTCTCTCGAGCCTCTGCATCACTCTCTTGATTCTCTGCATCACTCTCGTAAGCCTCTGAATCACTCTCTCGAGCCTCTGCATCACTCTTTTGATCCTTTGCATCACTCTCTTGAGCCTCTTCACCACTCACTTGAGCCTCTGCATCAATCCCTAGAGCCTCTGCCTCACTCTCTTCAGCCTCTGCATCACTCTCTTAAGCCTCTGCTTCCCTCTTTTGTTCCTCTGCATCACTCTCTTGAGCCTCTGCATCACTCTCTTGCCTCTGCATCCCTCTCTTGAGCCTCTGCATCACTCTCTTCAGCCTCTTCATCCCTCTCTTAAGTCTCTGCATCACTCTCTTAAACCTCTGCATCCCTCTCTTGATCCTCTGCATCACTCTCATATGCCTCTGCATCACTCTCTTTAGCCTCTGCATCTCTCTCTTCAGCCTCTGCATCACTCTCTTGATCCTCTGCTTCACTCTCTTGATCCTCTGCATCACTCTCTTGAGCCTCTGTTTCATTCTCTTGAGCCTCTGCATCCCTCTTTTGAGCCTCTGCATCCCTCTCTTGAGCCTCTTCTTCCCTCTCCTAAGCCTCTGCATCACTCTCTTAAGCCCCTGCATCACTCTCGTAAGCATCTGAATCACTCAGTTGAGCCACTGCATCACTCTCTTGAGCCTCTCCATCCCTCTTTTGAGCCTCTGCATCCCTCTCTTAAGCCTCTGCATGATTCTCTTCAGCTTCTGCATCCCTCTCTTAAGCCTCTGCATCATTCTCTTCATCCTTTGCATTCCTCTCTTAAGCCTCTGCATCACTCTCTTAATCCTCTGCATCCCTCTCTTAAGCCTCTGCATCACTCTCTTCAGCCTCTGCATCCCTCTCTTAAGCCCCAGAATCACTCTCCTGAGCCTTTGCAGCACTCTCTTGAGCCTCTGCATCCCTCTCTTTTGCCTCTGCAACACTCTCTTAAGCCTCTGCATCACTCTCTTAAGCTTCTGCATCACTCTCTTGAGCCTCTGCATCCCTCTGTTAAGCCTCTGCAAAACTCTCTTCAGTCTTTGCATTACTCTCTTGAGCTATTGCATCACTCTCTTGAGCCTCTGCGTCACTCTCAAGAGCCTCTGCATCCCTCTCTTGTGCCTCTGCATCCCTCACTTAAGCCTCTGTATCCCTCCCTTTAGCCCCTGCATCCCTCTCCTGAGCCTCTGCATCCCTCTCTTGAGGCCCTGCATCCCTCTCTTGAGCCTCTGCATCCCTCACTTGAGCCTCTGCATCCCTCTCCTAAGCCTCTGCATCCCTCGCTTGAGCCTCTGCATCCCTCTCCTAAGCCTCTGCATCACTCTCCTAAGCCTCTGCATCACTCTCGTAAGCCTCTGAATCACTCTCTTGAGCCTCTGCATCCCTCTCTTAACCTGCTGCATCCTTCTCATGAGCCTCTGCATCCCTCACTTGAGCCTCTGCATCCCTCTCTTGAGCCTCTGCATCCCTCTCTTGGTCCTCTGCATCCCTCTCTTGAGCTTCTGCATCCCTCTCTTAAGCCTCTGTATCATTCTCTTAAGCCTCTGCATCGCTCTATTAAGCCTCTGAATCACTCTCTTGAGGCCTCTACATAACTCTCTCGAGCCTCTGCATCACTCTCTTGAGCCTCTGCATCACTCTCTTAAACCTGTGTATCCCTCTCTTGGTCCTCTGCATCACTCTCTTGAGCCTCTGCTTCATTCTCTTGAGCCTCTGCATCCCTCTCTTGAGCATTTGCATCACTCTCCTAAGCCTCTGCATCCCTCTCTTGAGCCTTTGCGTCCCTCTCTTGAGCCTCTGTACCACTCTCTTAAGCCTCTGCATCACTCTCGTAAGCCTCTACATCACTCTCTTAAGGCTCTGCATCACTCTCGTAAACCTCTGAATGACTCTCTATCACTCTCTTGAGCCCCTGCATCCCTCTATTGAGCCTTTGCATCCTTCTCTTGAGCCTTTGCATCACTCGCTTAAGCCTCGGCATCCCTCTCTTGTGCCTCTGCATCCCTCACTTGAGCCTCTGCATCCCTCTCTTGAGCCCCTGCATCCCTCTCTTTAGCCTCTGCATCCCTCTCTCTTGAGCCTCTGCATCCCTCTCTTAAGCCTCTGCATCACTCTTTTAAGCCTTTGCATCACTCTTCTAAGCCTCTGAATCACTCTCTTGAGCCTCTGCATCTCTCTCTTGAGCCTCTGAATCATTCTCTTGAGTCTCTACATCTCTCTCTTAAGCCTCTGCATCACTCTCGTAAGCCTCTGAATCACTCTCATGAGCCTCTACATCCCTCTCTTGAGCCTCTGCATCCCTCTCCTAAGCCTCTGCATCCCTCTCTTAAGCCTCTGCATCACTCTCTTGAGCCTCTGCATCACTCTCTTAATCCTCTGCGTCCCTCTCTTGATCATCTGAATCAATCTCGTAAGCCTCTGTATCACTCTCTTGAGCCTCTGCATCACTCTTTTAAGCCTCTGCATCACTCTCTTAAGCCTCTGCATCACTCTCGTAAGCCTCTGAATCACTCTCTTGAGCCTCTGCATAACTCTCTTGAGCCCCTGCATCCCTCTCTCAAGCCTCTGCATCACTCTCTTGAGCCTCTTCATCATTCCCTTTAGCCTCTGCATCACTCTCTTCAACCTCTTCATCCCTGTCTTGAGCCTCTGCAACACTCTCTTCAGCCTCTGCATCACTCTCTTTAGCCTCTGAATCCCTCTCTTGAGGCCTCTACATAACTCTCTCGAGCCTCTGCATCACTCTCTTGAGCCTCTGCATCACTCTCTTAAACCTGTGCATCCCTCTCTTGGTCCTCTGCCTCACTCACTTGAGCCTCTGCATCATTCTCTTGAGCCTCTACATCCTTCTCTGAAGCCTCTACATCATTCTCTTGAGCCCCTGCATCACTCTCTTGAGCTTCTGCATCACTCTCTTTAGCCTCTGCATCTCCCTCTTCAGCCTCGTGATCCTCTGCCTCACTCTCTTGAGCCTCTGCTTCATTCTCTTAGCCTCTGCATTCCTCTCTTAAGCCTCTACATCATTCTCTTGAGCCTCTGCATCCCTCTCTTGAGCCTTTGCATCACTCTCCTAAGCTTCTGCATCCCTCTCTTGAGCCACTGCGTCCCTCTCTTGAGCCTCTGTACAACTCTCTTAAGCCTCTGCATCACTCTCGTAAGCCTCTGCATCACTCTCTTAAGCCTCTGCATCACTCGTAAACCTCTGAATCACTCTCTTGAGCCCCTCTATCACTCTCTTGAGCCCCTGCATCCCTCTATTGAGCCTTTGCATCCTTCTCTTGAGCCTTTGCATCACTCGCTAAAGCCTCTGCATCCCTCTCTTGAGCCTCTGCATCACTCTCAAGAGCCTCTGCATCCCTCTCTTAAGCCTCTGCATCACTCTCTTGAACCTCTTCATCACTCTCTTAATCCTCTGCGTCCCTCTCTTGATCATCTGAATCAATCTCGTAAGCCTCTGTATCACTCTCTTGAGCCTCTGCATCACTCTCTTAAGCCTCTGCATCATTCTTTTAAGCCTCTGCATCACTCTCTTAAGCCTCTGCATCACTCTCTTCAGCCTCTGCATCCCTCTATTAAGCCTCTGCAAAACTCTCTTCAGCCTTTGCATTACTCTCTTGAGCTATTGCATCACTCTCTTGAGCCTCTGCATCACTCTCAAGAGCCTCTGCATCCCTCTCTTGTGCCTCTGCATCCCTCACTTAAGACTCTGTATCCCTCCCTTTAGCCCCTGCATCCCTCTCCTGAGCCTCTGCATCCCTCTCTTGAGGCCCTGCATGCCTCTCTTGAGCCTCTGCATCCCTCACTTGAGCCTCTGCATCCCTCTCCTAAGCCTCTGCATCCCTCGCTTGAGCCTCTGCATCCCTCTCCTAAGCATCTGCATCACTCTCCTAAGCCTCTACATCACTCTCGTAAGCCTCTGAATCACTCTCTTGAGCCTCTGCATCCCTCTTTTGAACTGCTGCATCCTTCTCATGAGCCTCTGCATCCCTCTCTTGAGCCTTTGCATCACTCTCTTAAGCTTCTGCATCCCTCTCCTGAGCCTTTGCATCACTTCCAAGAGCCTCTGCATCAATCTCTTGTGCCACTGCATGCCTCACTTGAGCCTCTGCATTCCTCTCTTGAGCCTCTGCATCCCTCTCTTGGTCCTCTGCATCCCTCTCTTGAGCTTCTGCATCCCTCTCTTAAGCCTCTGTATCATTCTCTTAAGCCTCTGCATCACTCTATTAAGCCTCTGAATCACTCTCTTGAGGCCTCTACATAACTCGCTCGAGCCTCTGCATCACTCTCTTGAGCCTCTGCATCACTCTCTTAAACCTGTGCATCCCTCTCTTGGTCCTCTGCATCACTCTCTTGAGCCTCTGCTTCATTCTCTTGAGCCTCTGCATCGCTCTCTTGAGCATTTGCATCACCCTCCTAAGCCTCTACATCCCTCTCTTGAGCCTCTGCGTCCCTCTCTTGAGCCTCTGTACCACTCTCTTAAGCCTCTGCATCACTCTCGTAAGCCTCTACATCACTCTCTTAAGCCTCTGCATCACTCTTGTAAACCTCTGAATGACTCTCTTGAGCCCCTCTATCACTCTCTTGAGCCCCTGCATCCCTCTATTGAGCCTTTGCATCCTTCTCTTGAGCCTTTGCATCACTCGCTTAAGCCTCTGCATCCCTCACTTGAGCCTCTGCATCCCTCTCTTGAGCCCCTGGATCCCTCTCTTGAGCCTCTGCATCCTTCGCTAGAGCCTCTGTATCCTTCTCTAAAGCCTCTGCATCACTCTCTTAAGCCTCTGCATCACTCTCGTAAGCCTCTGAATCACTCTCTTGACCCTCTGCATCCCTCTCTTGAGCCTTTGCATCTCTCTGTTAAGCCTCTGCATCCCTCTCTTGAGCCTCTGCATCACTCTCAAGAGCCTCTGCGTCCCTCTCTTGAGCCTCTGCATCCCTCTCTTAGGCCTCTGCATCCCTCTCTTGAGCCTCTGCATCCCTCTCTTAAGCCTCTTCATCACTCTTTTAAGCATCTGCATCCCTCTTTTGAGCCTCTGCATCACTTTCTTAAGCCTCTGCATCACTCTCTTAAGCTTTTGCATCATTCTCGTAAGCCTCTGAATCACTCTCTTGAGCCTCTGCATCCCTCTCTTGAACCTCTGCATCACTCTCAAGAGCCTCTGCATCCCTCTCTTGTGCCTCTGTATCCCTCTTTTGAGCCTCTGCATCACTCTCTTGAACTCCTGCATCCCTCTCATGAACCTCTGCATCCCTCACTTGAGCTTTTGCATCACTCTCTTAAGCCTCTGCATCCCTCTCCTGAGCCTCTGCGTCACTCTCAAGAGCCTCTGTATCCCTCTCTTGTGCCTCTGCTTCCCTCACTTGAGCCTCTTCATCCCTCTCTTGAGCCTCTGTATCCCTCTCATGAGCCTCTTTATCCCTCTCTTAAGCCTCTGCATCACTCTTTTAAGCCTCTGCATAACTCTCGTAAGCATCTGAATCACTTTGTTGAGCCTCTGCATCACTCGCTAGAGCCTCTGCATCACTCTCTTGATCCTCTGCATCCCTCTCTTAAGCGTCTGCATCACTCTCTTGAGCCACTGCATCATTCGCTTGAGCCTCTGCAATCCTCTCTTAAGCCTCTACATCATTCTCATGTGCCTCTGCATCACTCTCTTGAACCTCTGCATCATTCTCTTTAGCCTCTGCATCTCTCTCTTCAGCCTCTTCATCCCTCTCTTGAGCCTCTGCATCCCTCTCTTCAGCCCCTGCATCCCTCTCTTGAGCCTCTACATCCCTCTCTTCAGCCTCTGCATCTCTTTCGTAAGCCTTAGCATCACTCTTTTGAGCCTTTCCACCACTCACTTGAGCCTCTGCATCCCTCTTTTATGCCTCTGCAACACTCTCTTCAGCCTCTGCATCACTCTCTTAAGCCTCTGCATCACTCTCTTGAGCCTCTGCACCCCTCTCCTAATCCTCTGCATCCCTCTCTTGTGCCTCTGCATCCCTCACTTGAGCCTCTGTATCCCTCCCTTTAGCCCCTGCATCCCTCTCCTGAGCCTCTGCATCCCTCTCTTGAGGCCCTGCATCCCTCTCTTGAGCCTCTGCATCCCTCGCTTGAGCCTCTGCATCCCTCTCCTAAGCCTCTGCATCCCTCGCTTGAGCCTCTCCATCCCTCTCCTAAGCCTCTGCATCACTCTCCTAAGCCTCTGCATCACTCTCGTAAGCCTCTGAATCACTCTCTTGAGCCTCTGCATCCCTCTCTTGAACTGCTGCATCCTTCTCATGAGCCTCTGCATCCCTCTCTTGAGCCTTTGCATCACTCTCTTAAGCTTCTGCATCCCTCTCCTGAGCCTTTGCATCACTTCCAAGAGCCTCTGCATCAATCTCTTGTGCCACTGCATGCCTCACTTGAGCCTCTGCATCCCTCTCTTGGTCCTCTGCATCCCTCTCTTGAGCTTCTGCATCCCTCTCTTAAGCCTCTGTATCATTCTCGTAAGCCTCTGCATCACTCTATTAAGCCTCTGAATCACTCTCTTGAGCCTGTGCTTCACTCTCTTAAGCCTCTGCATCACTCTCTTGAGCCTCTGCATCACTCTCTTGAGCCTCTACATCACTCTCTTGAGCCTCTGCATCCCTCTCTTAAGCCTCTGTAACACTCTCTTCAACCTCTGCATAACTCTCTTGAGCCTCTGCATCAGTCTCTTGAGCTTCCGCATCCCTCTCTTGAGCCTCTGCAACACTCTCTTCAAACTCTGCATCAATCTCTTAAGCCTCTGAATCCCTCTCTTGAGGCCTCTTCATCACTCTCTCGGGCCTCTGCATCACTCTCTTGATCCTCTGCATCCCTCGCTTGAGCCTCTGCATCCCTCTCCTAAGCCTCTGCATCCCTCGCTTGAGCCTCTCCATCCCTCTCCTATGCCTCTGCATCACTCTCCTAAGCCTCTGCATCACTCTCGTAAGCCTCTGAATCACTCTCTTGAGCCTCTGCATCCCTCTCTTGAACTGCTGCATCCTTCTCATGAGCCTCTGCATCCCTCTCCTGAGCCTTTGCATCACTTCCAAGAGCCTCTGCATCAATCTCTTGTGCCACTGCATGCCTCACTTGAGCCTCTGCATCCCTCTCTTGGTCCTCTGCATCCCTCTCTTGAGCTTCTGCATCCCTCTCTTAAGCCTCTGTATCATTCTCGTAAGCCTCTGCATCACTCTATTAAGCCTCTGAATCACTCTCTTGAGCCTGTGCTTCCCTCTCTTGAGCTCTTGCATCCCTCTCTCAAGCCTCTGCATCATTCTCTTGAGCCTCTGCATCAACATCTTAAGCCTCTGCATTACTCTCTTGAGCCTCTGCATCCCTCTCTTAAGCCTCTGCATCACTCTCTTGAGCCTCTGCATCACTCTCTTGAGCCTCTACATCACTCTCTTGAGCCTCTGCATCCCTCTCTTAAGCCTTTGTAACACTCTCTTCAACCTCTGCATAACTCTCTTGAGCCTCTGCATCAGTTTCTTGAGCTTCTGCATCCCTCTCTTGAGCCTCTGCAACACTCTCTTCAAACTCTGCATCAATCTCTTAAGCCTCTGAATCCCTCTCTTGAGGCCTCTTCATCACTCTCTCGGGCCTCTGCATCACTCTCTTGATCCTCTGCATCACTCTGCTGGGCCTCTGCATCACTCTCTTGAGCCTCTGCATCACTCTCTAGAGCCTCTGCATCACTCTCTTCAGCCTCTGCATCACTCTCTTAAGCCTCTGCTTCCCTCTCTTGATCCTCTGCATCACTCTCTTGAGCCTCTGCATCACTCTCTTGATCCTCTGCATCACTCTCTTAAGCCTCTGCATCCCTCTCTTGAAATCTTGCATCCCTCTTATGAGACTCTGCATCCCTCTCTTGAGCATTTGCATCACTCTCTTAAGCCTCTGCATCCCTCTCTTGAGCCTCTGCATCACTCTCAAAAGCCTCTGCATCCCTCTGTTGTGCCTCTGCATCCCTCAATTGAGCCCCTGCATCCCTCGTTTGAGCCTCTGCATCCCTCTCTTGGGCCTCTGCATCCGTGTCATGAGCCTCTGCATCCCTCTTTTAAGCCTTTTCATCACTCTCCTAAGCCTCTGCATCACTTTCTTATGCCTCTGAATACCTCTCTTGAGCCTCTGCATCACTCTCTTGAGCCCCTGCATCCCTCTCTCAAGCCTTTGCATCACTCTCTTGAGCCTCTGCATCACCCTCTTAAGCCTTTGCATTACTCTCTTGAGCCTCTGCATCCCTCTCCTAAGCCTTTGCATCACTCTTGTAAGCCTCTGAATCACTCTATTGAGCCTCTGCATCCCTCTCTTAAGCCTCTGCATCACTCCCAAGAGCCTCTGCATCCCTCTCTTGATCCTCTGCATCACTCTCTTGAACTATTGCATCCCTCTCATGAGCCTCTGTATCCCTCACTTGAGCCTTTGCATCACTCTCTTAAGCCTCTGCATCCCAGTCCTGAGCCTTTGCGTCACTCTCTTAAGCCTCTGCATCACTCTCTTGAGGCTCTGCATCACTCTCTCAGCCTCTTCATCCCTCTCTTGAGCCTCTGCAACACTCTCTTCAGCCTCTGCATCACTCTCTTAAGCCTCTGAATCCCTCTCTTGAGGCCTTTGCATAACTCTCTCGAGCCTCAGCATCACTCTCTTGATTCTCTGTATCTCTCTCGTAAGCCTCTGCATCACTCTCTTGATCCTCTGCATCACTCTCTTGAGCCTCTGCATCACTCTCTTGAGTCTCTGCATAACTCTCTTCAGCCTCTGCATCACTCTCTTAAGCCTCTGAATCCCTCTCTTGAGGCCTCTGCATAACTCTCTCGAGCCTCAGCATCACTCTTCCGATTCTCTGCATCTCTCTCGTAAGCCTCTGCATCACTCTCTTGAGCCTTTGCATCACTCTATTAAGCCTCTGCATCCTTCTCTTGAGCCTTTGCATCACTTCTAAGAGCCTCTGCATCCGTCTCTTGTGCCACTGAATCCCTCACTTGAGCCTCTGCATCATGCTCTTGAGCCTCTGCATCCCTCTCGTTAGCCTCTGTAACACTCTCTTCAGCCTCTGCATCACTCTCTTAAGCCTTTGCATCCCTCTCTTGATCATCCGCATCTCTCTCGTAACCCTCTGCATCACTCTCTTGAGCCTCTGCATCCCTCTCTTGAGCCTCTGCAACACTCTCTTCAGCCTCTGCATCACTCTCTTAAGCCTCTGAATCCCTCTCTAGAGCCTTTTGCATCACTCTCTTCAGCCTCTGCATCACTCTCTTAAGCCTCTGCTCCCCTCTCTTGATCCTCTGCATCAGTCTCTTGAGCCTGTGCATCACTCTCTTGATCCTCTGCATCACTCTCTTGAGACTCTGCATCCCTCTCTTGAACTCTTGCATCCCTCTAATGAGCCTCTGCATCCCTCTCTTGAGCCTTTGCATCACTCTCTTAAGCCTCTGCATCCCTCTCTTGAGCCTCAGCATCACTCTCAAGATCCTCTGCATCCCTCTCTTGTGCCTCTGCATCCCTCACTTGAGGCTCTGCATTCCTCTCTTGAGCCTCTTCATCCCTATCTTAAATCTCTGCATCACTCCCTTAAACCTCTGCATCCCTCTCTTGATCCATTGCATCACTCTCTTGATCCTCTGCATCATTCTCTTGAGCCTCTACATCCTTCTCCTAAGCCTCTACATCATTCTCTTGAGCCCCTGCATCACTCTCTTGAGCCTCTGCATCACTCTCTTTTGCCTCTGCATCTCACTCTTCAGCCTCTGCATCACTCTCTTGATCCTCTGCATCACTCTCTTGAGCCTCTGTTTCATTCTCTTGAGCCTCTGCATCCCTCTCTTAAGCCTCTACATCATTCTCTTGAGCCTCTGCATCCCTCTCTTGAGCCTTTTAATCAGTCTCTTAAGCCTCTGCATCCCTCTCATGAGCCTCTGCATCCCTATCTTGAGCCTCTGTACCACTCTCTTAAGCCTCTGCATCACTCTCTTGAGCCTTTACATCCCTCTCCTGAGCCTCTGCATCCCTCTCTTAAGCCTCTGCATCACTCTCTTGAGCCTTTGCATCACTCTCTTTAGCCTCTGCATCCCTCTCTTAAGCCTCTGCAACACTCTCTTCAGCCTCTGCATCACTCTCTTAAGCCTCTGCATCCCTCTCTTGAGCCTTTTGCATCCCTCTCTTAATCCTCTGCAACACTCTCTTCAGCCTCTGCATCACTCTCTTGAGCCTTTGCCTCACTCTCCGGTGCATCTTCATCCATCTCTTAAGCCTCTGCAACACTCTCTTCAGCCTCTGCATCCCTTTTTTGAGCCTTTGCATCACTTTCGTAAGCCTCTGCATCCCTTTCTTGAGCCTCTGCATTACTCTCTTGAACTCCTGCATCCCTCTCATGATCCTCTGCATCCCTCTCCTGAGCCTTTGCATCACTCTCCTAAGCCTCTGCATCTCTCTCTTGAGCCTCTGCGTCACTCTCAAGATCCTCTGCATCCCTCTCTTGTGCCTCTGCATCCCTCACTTGAGCCTTTGCCTCCCTCTCTTGAGCCCCTGGATCCCTCTCTTGAGCCTCTGCATCCCTCTCATGAGCCCCTGCATCCCTCCCTTGAACCTCTGGATCCCTCGCTTGAGCCTTTGCATTCCTCTCTTAAGCCCCTGCATCACTCTCGTAAGCATCTGAATCACTCTGTTGAGCCTCTGCATCACTCTCTTGAGCCTCTCCATCCCTCTTTTGAGCCTCTGCATCCCTCTCTTAAGCCTCTGCATGATTCCCTTCAGCTTCTGCATCCCTCTCTTAAGCCTCTGCATCATTCTCTTAATCCTCTGCATCCCTCTCTTAAGCCTCTGCATTCCTCTCTTAAGCCTCTGCATCACTCTCTTAATCCTCTGCATCCCTCTCTTAAGCCTCTGCATCACTCTCTTCAGCCTCTGCATCCCTCTCTTAAGCCCCTGAATCACTCTCTTGAGCCTTTGCCGCACTCTCTTGAGCCTCTGCATCCCTCTCTTTTGCCTCTGCAACACTCTCTTAAGCCTCTGCATCTCTCTCTTAAGCCTCTGCATCACTCTCTTGAGCCTCTGCATCCCTCTGTTAAGCCTCTCCAAAACTCTCTTCAGCCTTTGCATTACTCTCTTGAGCTATTGCATCACTCTCTTGAGCCTCTGCATCCCTCTCTTAATCCTCTGCATCCCTCTCTTGAGCCTCTGCGTCACTCTCAAGAGCCTCTGCATCCCTCTCTTGTGCCTCTGCATCCCTCACTTGAGCCTCTGTATCCCTCCCTTTAGCCCCTGCATCCCTCTCCTGAGCCTCTGCATCCCTCTCTTGAGGCCCTGCATCCCTCTCTTGAGCCTCTGCATCCCTCGCTTGAGCCTCTGCATCCCTCTCCTAAGCCTCTGCATCCCTCGCTTGAGCCTCTCCATCCCTCTCCTAAGCCTCTGCATCACTCTCCTAAGCCTCTGCATCACTCTCGTAAGCCTCTGAATCACTCTCTTGAGCCTCTGCATCCCTCTCTTGAACTGCTGCATCCTTCTCATGAGCCTCTGCATCCCTCTCTTGAGCCTTTGCATCACTCTCTTAAGCTTCTGCATCCCTCTCCTGAGCCTTTGCATCACTTCCAAGAGCCTCTGCATCAATCTCTTGTGCCACTGCACGCCTCACTTGAGCCTCTGCATCCCTCTCTTGGTCCTCTGCATCCCTCTCTTGAGCTTCTGCATCCCTCTCTTAAGCCTCTGTATCATTCTCGTAAGCCTCAGCATCACTCTATTAAGCCTCTGAATCACTCTCTTGAGCCTGTGCTTCCCTCTCTTGAGCTCTTGCATCCCTCTCTCAAGCCTCTGCATCATTCTCTTGAGCCTCTGCATCAACATCTTAAGCCTCTGCATTACTCTCTTGAGCCTCTGCATCCCTCTCTTAAGCCTCTGCATCACTCTCTTGAGCCTCTGCATCACTCTCTTGAGCCTCTACATCACTCTCTTGAGCCTCTGCATCCCTCTCTTAAGCCTCTGTAACACTCTCTTCAACCTCTGCATAACTCTCTTGAGCCTCTGCATCAGTTTCTTGAGCTTCTGCATCCCTCTCTTGAGCCTCTGCAACACTCTCTTCAAACTCTGCATCAATCTCTTAAGCCTCTGAATCCCTCTCTTGAGGCCTCTTCATCACTCTCTCGGGCCTCTGCATCACTCTCTTGATCCTCTGCATCACTCTGCTGGGCCTCTGCATCACTCTCTTGAGCCTCTGCATCACTCTCTAGAGCCTCTGCATCACTCTCTTCAGCCTCTGCATCACTCTCTTAAGCCTCTGCTTCCCTCTCTTGATCCTCTGCATCACTCTCTTGAGCCTCTGCATCACTCTCTTTATCCTCTGCATCACTCTCTTAAGCCTCTGCATCCCTCTCTTGAAATCTTGCATCCCTCTAATGAGACTCTGCATCCCTCTCTTGAGCATTTGCATCACTCTCTTAAGCCTCTGCATCCCTCTCTTGAGCCTCTGCATCACTCTCAAAAGCCTCTGCATCCCTCTGTTGTGCCTCTGCATCCCTCAATTGAGCCCCTGCATCCCTCGTTTGAGCCTCTGCATCCCTCTCTTGGGCCTCTGCATCCGTGTCATGAGCCTCTGCATCCCTCTTTTAAGCCTTTTCATCACTCTCCTAAGCCTCTGCATCACTTTCGTATGCCTCTGAATACCTCTCTTGAGCCTCTGCATCACTCTCTTGAGCCCCTGCATCCCTCTCTCAAGCCTCTGCATCACTCTCTTGAGCCTCTGCATCACCCTCTTAAGCCTTTGCATTACTCTCTTGAGCCTCTGCATCCCTCTCCTAAGCCTTTGCATCACTCTTGTAAGCCTCTGAATCACTCTATTGAGCCTCTGCATCCCTCTCTTAAGCCTCTGCATCACTCCCAAGAGCCTCTGAATCCCTCTCTTGATCCTCTGCATCACTCTCTTGAACTATTGCATCCCTCTCATGAGCCTCTGTATCCCTCACTTGAGCCTTTGCATCACTCTCTTAAGCCTCTGCATCCCAGTCGTGAGCCTTTGCGTCACTCTCTTAAGCCTCTGCATCACTCTCTTGAGGCTCTGCATCACTCTCTCAGCCTCTTCATCCCTCTCTTGAGCCTCTGCAACACTCTCTTCAGCCTCTGCATCACTCTCTTAAGCCTCTGAATCCCTCTCTTGAGGCCTTTGCATAACTCTCTCGAGCCTCAGCATCACTCTCTTGATTCTCTGTATCTCTCTCGTAAGCCTCTGCATCACTCTCTTGATCCTCTGCATCACTCTCTTGAGCCTCTGCATCACTCTCTTGAGTCTCTGCATAACTCTCTTCAGCCTCTGCATCACTCTCTTAAGCCTCTGAATCCCTCTCTTGAGGCCTCTGCATAACTCTCTCGAGCCTCAGCATCACTCTTCCGATTCTCTGCATCTCTCTCGTAAGCCTCTGCATCACTCTCTTGAGCCTTTGCATCACTCTATTAAGCCTCTGCATCCTTCTCTTGAGCCTTTGCATCACTTCTAAGAGCCTCTGCATCCGTCTCTTGTGCCACTGAATCCCTCACTTGAGCCTCTGCATCATGCTCTTGAGCCTCTGCATCCCTCTCGTTAGCCTCTGTAACACTCTCTTCAGCCTCTGCATCACTCTCTTAAGCCTTTGCATCCCTCTCTTGATCATCCGCATCTCTCTCGTAAACCTCTGCATCACTCTCTTGAGCCTCTGCATCCCTCTCTTGAGCCTCTGCAACACTCTCTTCAGCCTCTGCATCACTCTCTTAAGCCTCTGAATCCCTCTCTAGAGCCTTTTGCATCACTCTCTTCAGCCTCTGCATCACTCTCTTAAGCCTCTGCTCCCCTCTCTTGATCCTCTGCATCAGTCTCTTGAGCCTGTGCATCACTCTCTTGATCCTCTGCATCACTCTCTTGAGACTCTGCATCCCTCTCTTGAACTCTTGCATCCCTCTAATGAGCCTCTGCATCCCTCTCTTGAGCCTTTGCATCACTCTCTTAAGCCTCTGCATCCCTCTCTTGAGCCTCAGCATCACTCTCAAGATCCTCTGCATCCCTCTATTGTGCCTCTGCATCCCTCACTTGAGGCTCTGCATTCCTCTCTTGAGCCTCTTCATCCCTATCTTAAATCTCTGCATCACTCCCTTAAACCTCTGCATCCCTCTCTTGATCCATTGCATCACTCTCTTGATCCTCTGCATCATTCTCTTGAGCCTCTACATCCTTCTCCTAAGCCTCTACATCATTCTCTTGAGCCCCTGCATCACTCTCTTGAGCCTCTGCATCACTCTCTTTTGCCTCTGCATCTCACTCTTCAGCCTCTGCATCACTCTCTTGATCCTCTGCATCACTCTCTTGAGCCTCTGTTTCATTCTCTTGAGCCTCTGCATCCCTCTCTTAAGCCTCTACATCATTCTCTTGAGCCTCTGCATCCCTCTCTTGAGCCTTTTAATCAGTCTCTTAAGCCTCTGCATCCCTCTCATGAGCCTCTGCATCCCTATCTTGAGCCTCTGTACCACTCTCTTAAGCCTCTGCATCACTCTCTTGAGCCTTTACATCCCTCTCCTGAGCCTCTGCATCCCTCTCTTAAGCCTCTGCATCACTCTCTTGAGCCTTTGCATCACTCTCTTTAGCCTCTGCATCCCTCTCTTAAGCCTCTGCAACACTCTCTTCAGCCTCTGCATCACTCTCTTAAGCCTCTGCATCCCTCTCTTGAGCCTTTTGCATCCCTCTCTTAATCCTCTGCAACACTCTCTTCAGCCTCTGCATCACTCTCTTGAGCCTTTGCCTCACTCTCCTGTGCATCTTCATCCATCTCTTAAGCCTCTGCAACACTCTCTTCAGCCTCTGCATCCCTTTTTTGAGCCTTTGCATCACTTTCGTAAGCCTCTGCATCCCTTTCTTGAGCCTCTGCATTACTCTCTTGAACTCCTGCATCCCTCTCATGAGCCTCTGCATCCCTCTCCTGAGCCTTTGCATCACTCTCCTAAGCCTCTGCATCTCTCTCTTGAGCCTCTGCGTCACTCTCAAGATCCTCTGCATCCCTCTCTTGTGCCTCTGCATCCCTCACTTGAGCCTTTGCCTCCCTCTCTTGAGCCCCTGGATCCCTCTCTTGAGCCTCTGCATCCCTCTCATGAGCCCCTGCATCCCTCCCTTGAACCTCTGGATCCCTCGCTTGAGCCTTTGCATTCCTCTCTTAAGCCCCTGCATCACTCTCGTAAGCATCTGAATCACTCTGTTGAGCCTCTGCATCACTCTCTTGAGCCTCTCCATCCCTCTTTTGAGCCTCTGCATCCCTCTCTTAAGCCTCTGCATGATTCCCTTCAGCTTCTGCATCCCTCTCTTAAGCCTCTGCATCATTCTCTTAATCCTCTGCATCCCTCTCTTAAGCCTCTGCATTCCTCTCTTAAGCCTCTGCATCACTCTCTTAATCCTCTGCATCCCTCTCTTAAGCCTCTGCATCACTCTCTTCAGCCTCTGCATCCCTCTCTTAAGCCCCTGAATCACTCTCTTGAGCCTTTGCCGCACTCTCTTGAGCCTCTGCATCCCTCTCTTTTGCCTCTGCAACACTCTCTTAAGCCTCTGCATCTCTCTCTTAAGCCTCTGCATCACTCTCTTGAGCCTCTGCATCCCTCTGTTAAGCCTCTCCAAAACTCTCTTCAGCCTTTGCATTACTCTCTTGAGCTATTGCATCACTCTCTTGAGCCTCTGCATCCCTCTCTTAATCCTCTGCATCCCTCTCTTGAGCCTCTGCGTCACTCTCAAGAGCCTCTGCATCCCTCTCTTGTGCCTCTGCATCCCTCACTTGAGCCTCTGTATCCCTCCCTTTAGCCCCTGCATCCCTCTCCTGAGCCTCTGCATCCCTCTCTTGAGGCCCTGCATCCCTCTCTTGAGCCTCTGCATCCCTCGCTTGAGCCTCTGCATCCCTCTCCTAAGCCTCTGCATCCCTCGCTTGAGCCTCTCCATCCCTCTCCTAAGCCTCTGCATCACTCTCCTAAGCCTCTGCATCACTCTCGTAAGCCTCTGAATCACTCTCTTGAGCCTCTGCATCCCTCTCTTGAACTGCTGCATCCTTCTCCTGAGCCTCTGCATCCCTCTCTTGAGCCTTTGCATCACTCTCTTAAGCTTCTGCATCCCTCTCCTGAGCCTTTGCATCACTTCCAAGAGCCTCTGCATCAATCTCTTGTGCCACTGCATGCCTCACTTGAGCCTCTGCATCCCTCTCTTGGTCCTCTGCATCCCTCTCTTGAGCTTCTGCATCCCTCTCTTAAGCCTCTGTATCATTCTCGTAAGCCTCTGCATCACTCTATTAAGCCTCTGAATCACTCTCTTGAGCCTGTGCTTCACTCTCTTGAGCTCTTGCATCCCTCTCTCAAGCCTCTGCATCATTCTCTTGAGCCTCTGCATCAACATCTTAAGCCTCTGCATTACTCTCTTGAGCCTCTGCATCCCTCTCTTAAGCCTCTGCATCACTCTCTTGAGCCTCTGCATCACTCTCTTGAGCCTCTGCATCACTCTCTTGAGCCTCTGCATCCCTCTCTTGAAATCTTGCATCCCTCTAATGAGACTCTGCATCCATCTCTTGAGCATTTGCATCACTCTCTTAAGCCTCTGCATCCCTCTCTTGAGCCTCTGCATCACTCTCAAAAGCCTCTGCATCCCTCTGTTGTGCCTCTGCATCCCTCAATTGAGCCCCTGCATCCCTCGTTTTAGCCTCTGCATCCCTCTCTTGGGCCTCTGCATCCGTGTCATGAGCCTCTGCATCCCTCTTTTAAGCCTTTTCATCACTCTCCTAAGCCTCTGCATCACTTTCTTATGCCTCTGAATACCTCTCTTGAGCCTCTGCATCACTCTCTTGAGCCCCTGCATCCCTCTCTCAAGCCTCTGCATCACTCTCTTGAGCCTCTGCATCACCCTCTTAAGCCTCTGCATTACTCTCTTGAGCCTCTGCATCCCTCTCCTAAGCCTTTGCATCACTTTTGTAAGCCTCTGAATCACTCTATTGATCCTCTGCATCCCTCTCTTGATCCTCTGCATCACTCTCTTGAACTATTGCATCCCTCTCATGAGCCTCTGCATCCGTCACTTGAGCCTTTGCATCACTCTCTTAAGCCTCTGCATCCCAGTCCTGAGCCTTTGCGTCGCTCTCTTAAGCCTCTGCATCACTCTCTTGAGCCTCTGCATCACTCTCTCAGCCTCTTCATCCCTCTCTTGAGCCTCTGCAACACTCTCTTCAGCCTCTGCATCACTCTCTTAAGCCTCTGAATCCCTCTCTTGAGGCCTTTGCATAACTCTCTCGAGCCTCAGCATCACTCTCTTGATTCTCTGTATCTCTCTCGTAAGCCTCTGCATCACTCTCTTGATCCTCTGCATCACTCTCTTGAGCCTCTGCATCACTCTCTTGAGTCTCTGCATAACTCTCTTCAGCCTCTGCATCACTCTCAAAGCTTCTGAATCCCTCTCTTGAGGCCTCTGCATAACTCTCTCGAGCCTCAGCATCACTCTCTTGATTCTCTGTATCTCTCTCGTAAGCCTCTGCATCACTCTCTTGATCCTCTGCATCACTCTCTTGAGCCTCTGCATCACTCTCTTGAGTCTCTGCATAACTCTCTTCAGCCTCTGCATCACTCTCAAAGCTTCTGAATCCCTCTCTTGAGGCCTCTGCATAACTCTCTCGAGCCTCAGCATCACTCTTCCGATTCTCTGCATCTCTCTCGTAAGCCTCTGCATCACTCTTTTGAGCCTTTGCATCACTCTATTAAGCCTCTGCATCCTTCTCTTGAGCCTTTGCATCACTTCTAAGAGCCTCTGCATCCGTCTCTTGTGCCACTGCATCCCTCACTTGAGCCTCTGCATCATGCTCTTGAGCCTCTGCATCCCTCTCGTTAGCCTCTGTAACACTCTCTTCAGCCTCTGCATCACTCTCTTAAGCCTCTGCATCCCTCTCTTGATCATCCGCATCTCTCTCGTAACCCTCTGCATCACTCTCTTGAGCCTCTGCATCCCTCTCTTGAGCCTCTGTAACACTCTCTTCAGCCTCTGCATCACTCTCTTAAGCCTCTGAATCCCTCTCTAGAGCCTTTTGCATCACTCTCTTCAGCCTCTGCATCACTCTCTTAAGCCTCTGCTCCCCTCTCTTGATCCTCTGCATCAGTCTCTTGAGCCTCTGCATCACTCTCTTGATCCTCTGCATCACTCTCTTGAGACTCTGCATCCCTCTCTTGAACTCTTGCATCCCTCTAATGAGCCTCTGCATCCCTCTCTTGAGCCTTTGCATCACTCTCTTAAGCCTCTGCATCCCTCTCTTGAGCCTCAGCATCACTCTCAAGATCCTCTGCATCCCTCTCTTGTGCCTCTGAATCCCTCACTTGAGGCTCTGCATTCCTCTCTTGAGCCTCTGCATCCCTCTCTTGGGCCTCTGCATCCTTCCCTTGAGCCTCTGCATCCCTCTTTTAAGACTTTGCATCACTCTCTTCAGCTTCTGCATCACTCTCTAGAGCCTCTGCATCATTCTCTTGAGCCTCTGCATCACTCTCTTGATTCTCTGCGTCACTCTCTTGAGCCTCTGCATCCCTCTCTTGAAATCTTGCATTCCTCTAATGAGCCTCTGCATCCCTCTCTTGAGCCTTTGCATCACTCTCTTAGGCCTTTGCATCCCTCTCTTGAGCCTCTGCGTCACACTCAAGAGCCTCTGCGTCACTCTCAAGAGCCTCTGCATACCTCTCTTGTGCCTCTGCATCCCTCACTTGAGCCTATGCATCCCTCCCTTGAGCCCCTGCATCCCTCTCTTGAGCCTCTGCATCCCTCTCTTGAGCCTCTGCATCCCTCGCTTGAGCATCTGCATCCCTCTCTTAAGCCTCTGCATCACTCTCTTAAGCCTCTGCAACACTCTCTTGATTCTCTGCATCACTCTCGTAAGCCTCTGAATCACTCTCTTGAGCCTCTGCATCCCTCTATTGAACTCCTGCATCCCTCTCATGAGCCTCTGCATCCCTCTCTTGAGCCTTTGCATCACTTTCTTAAGCTTCTGCATCCCTCTCTTGAGCCTTTGCATCACTTCCAAGAGCCTCTGCATCCCTCTCTTCTGCCACTGCATCCCTCACTTGAGCCTCTGCATCCCTCTCTTGAGCCACTGCATCCCTCTCTTGGTCCTCTGCTTCACTCTCTTGAGCCCTTGCATCCCTCTCTAAAGCCTCTGCATCACTCTCTTGAGCCTCTGCATCACCATCTTAAGCCTCTGCATTACTCTCTTGAGCCTCTGCATCCCTCTCTTAAGCCTCTGCATCACTCTCTTGATCCTCTGCATCACTCTCTTGAGCCTCTGCATCACTCTCTTGAGTCTCTGCATAACTCTCTTCAACCTCTGCATCACTCTCTTACGCCTCTGAATCCCTCTCTTGAGGCCTCTGCATAACTCTCTCGAGCCTCAGCATCACTCTTCCGATTCTCTGCATCTCTCTCGTAAGCCTCTGCATCACTCTCTTGAGCCTTTGCATCACTCTCTTAAGCCTCTGCATCCTTCTCTTGAGCCTTTGCATCACTTCTAAGAGCCTCTTCATCCGTCTCTTGTGCCACTGCATCCCTCACTTGAGCCTCTGCATCATGCTCTTGAGCCTCTGCATCCCTCTCTTTAGCCTCTGTAACACTCTCTTCAGCCTCTGCATCACTCTCTTAAGCCTCTGCATCCCTCTCTTGATCATCCGCATCTCTCTCGTAACCCTCTGCATCACTCTCTTGAGCCTCTTGATAACTCTTTTGAGCCTCTGCATCACTCTGTTGAGCCTCTGCATCCCTCTCTTTAGCCTCTGCAACACTCTCTTCAGCCTCTGCATCACTCTCTTAAGCCTCTGAATCCCTCTCTAGAGCCTTTTGCATCACTCTCTTCAGCCTCTGCATCACTCTCTTAAGCCTCTGCTCCCCTCTCTTGATCCTCTGCATCACTCTCTTGAGCCTCTGCATCACTCTCTTGATCCTCTGCATCACTCTCTTGAGCCTCTGCATCATTCTCTTGAGCCTCTGCACCCCTCTCTTAAGCCTCTACATCATTCTCTTGAGCCTCTGCATCCCTCTCATGAGCCTCTGCATCTCTATCTTGAACTCCTGCATCCCTCGCATGAGCCTTTGCATCCCGCTCTTGAACCTTTGCATCACTCGCTTAAGCCTCTGCATCCCTCTCTTGAGCTTCTGCATCACTCTCAAGAGCCTCTGCATCCCTCTCTTGTGCCTCCGCATCCCTCACGTGAGCCTCTGCATCCCTCTCTTGAGCCCCTGCATCCCTCTCTTGAGCCTTTGCATCCCTCTCTTGAGCCTCTGTATCCCTCTCATGAGCCTCTGCATCCCTCACTTGAGCCTTTGCATCACTCTCGTACGCCTCTGCATCCCACTCTTGAGCCTCTGCGTCACTCTCAAGAGCAACTGCATCCCACTCTTGAGCCTCTGCGTCACTCTCAAGAGCCATTGCATCCCTCTTTTGTGCTTCTACTTCCCTCACTTGAGCCTCTTCATCCCTCTCTTGAGCCTCTGCATCCCTCTCTTGAGCCTCTTCTTCCCTCTCTTAAGCCTCTGCATCACTCTCTTAAGCCCCTGCATCACTCTCGTAAGCATCTGAATCACTCTGTTGAGCCACTGCATCACTCTCTTGAGCCTCTCCATCCCTCTTTTGAGCCTCTGCATCCCTCTCTTAAGCCTCTGCATGATTCTCTTCAGCTTCTGCATCCCTCTCTTAAGCCTCGACATCATTCTCTTCATCCTTTGCATTCCTCTCTTAAGCCTCTGCATCACTCTCTTAATCCTCTGCATCCCTCTCTTAAGATTCTGCATCACTCTCTTCAGCCTCTGCATCCCTCTCTTAAGCCCCAGAATCACTCTCCTGAGCCTTTGTAGCACTCTCTTGAGCTTCTGCATCCCTCTCTTTTGCCTCTGCAACACTCTCTTAAGCCTCTGCTTCACTCTCTTAAGCCTCTGCATCACTCTCTTGAGCCTCTGCATCCCTCTGTTAAGCCTCTGCAAAACTCTCTTCAGCCTTTGCATTACTCTCTTGAGCTATTGCATCACTCTCTTGAGCCTCTGCGTCACTCTCAAGAGCCTCTGCATCCCTCTCTTGTGCCTCTGCATCCCTCACTTAAGCCTCTATATCCCTCCCTTTAGCCCCTGGATTCCTCTCCTGAGCCTCTGCATCCCTCTCTTGAGGAGCTGCATCCCTCTCTTGAGCCTCTGCATCCCTCACTTGAGCCTCTGCATCCCTCTCCTAAGCCTCTGCATCCCTCGCTTGAGCCTCTGCATCCCTCTCCTAAGCCTCTGCATCACTCTCCTAAGCCTCTGCATCACTGTCGTAAGCCTCTGAATCACTCTCTTGAGCCTCTGCATCCCTCTCTTGAACTGCTGCATCCTTCTCATGAGCCTCAGCATCCCTCTCTTGAGCCTTTGCATCACTCTCTTAAGCTTCTGCATCCCTCTCCTGAGCCTTTGCATCACTTCCAAGAGCCTCTGCATCAATCTCTTGTGCCACTGCATGCCTCACTTGAGCCTCTGCATCCCTCTCTTGAGCCTCTGCATCCCTCTCTTGGTCCTCTGCATCCCTCTCTTGAGCTTCTGCATCCCTCTCTTAAGCCTCTGTATCATTCTCTTAAGCCTCTGCATCACTCTATTAAGCCTCTGAATCACTCTCTTGAGGCCTCTACATAACTCTCTTGAGCCTCTGCATCACTCTCTTAAACCTGTGCATCCCTCTCTTGGTCCTCTGCATCACTCTCTTGAGCCTCTGCTTCATTCTCTTGAGCCTCTGCATCCCTCTCTTGATCATTTGCATCACTCTCCTAAGCCTCTGCATCCCTCTCTTGAGCCTCTGCGTCCCTCTCTTCAGCCTCTGTACCACTCTCTTAAGCCTCTGCATCACCCTCGTAAGCCTCTACATCACTCTCTTAAGCCTCTGCATCACTCTTTTAAGCCTTTGCATCACTCTCGTAAGCCTCTGCATCTCTCTCTTGAGCCTCTGAATCACTCTCTTGAGTCTCTACATCTCTCTCTTAAGCCTCTGCATCACTCTCGTAAGCCTCTGAATCACTCTCATGAGCCTCTACATCCCTCTCTTGAGCCTCTGCATCCCTCTCTTAAGCCTCTGCATCCCTCTCTTAAGCCTCTGCATCACTCTCTTGAGCCTCTGCATCACTCTCTTAATCCTCTGCGTCCCTCTCTTGATCATCTGAATCAATCTCGTAAGCCTCTGTATCACTCTCTTGAGCCTCTGCATCACTATCTTGAGCCTCTGCATCACTCTTTTAAGCCTCAGCATCCCTCTCTTAAGCCTCTTCTTCCCTCTCTTAAGCCTCTGCATCACTCTCTCAAGCCCATGCATCACTCTCGTAAGCATCTGAATCACTCTGTTGAGCCTCTGCATCACTCTCTTCAGCCTCTCCATCCCTCTTTTGAGCCTCTGCATCCCTCTCTTCAGCCTCTCCATCCCTCTTTTGAGCCTCTGCATCCCTCTCTTAAGGCTCTGCATGATTTTCTTCAGCTTCTGCATCCCTCTCTTAAGCCTCTGCATCATTCTCTTCATCCTCTGCATTCCTCTCTTAAGCCTCTGCATCACTCTCTTAATCCTCTGCATCCCTCTCTTAAGCCTCTGCATCACTCTCTTCAGCCTCTGCATCCCTCTCTTAAGCCCCTGAATCACTCTCCTGAGCCTTTGCAGCACTCTCTTGAGCCTCTACATCCCTCTCTTTTGCCTCTGCAACACTCTCTTAAGCCTCTGCATCACTCTCTTAAGCCTCTGCATCACTCTCTTGAGCCTCTGCATCCCTCTGTTAAGCCTCTGCAAAACTCTCTTCAGCCTTTGCATTACTCTCTTGAGCTATTGCATCACTCTCTTGTGCCTCTGCATCCCTCTCTTAATCTTCTGCATCCCTCTCTTGAGCCTCTGCGTCACTCTCAAGAACCTCTGCATCCCTCTCTTGTGCCTCTGCGTCCCTAACTTGAGCCTCTGTATCCCTCCCTTTAGCCCCTGCATCCCTCTTCTGAGCCTCTGCATCCCTCTCTTGAGGCCCTGCATCCCTCTCTTGAGCCTCTACATCCCTCGCTTGAGCCTCTGCATCCCTCTCCTAAGCCTCTGCATCCCTCGCTTGAGCCTCTGCATCCCTCTCCTAAGCCTCTGCGTCACTCTCCTAAGCCTCTACATCACTCTCGTAAGCCTCTGAATCACTCTCTTAAGCCTCTGCTCCCCTCTCTTGATCCTCTGCATCACTCTCTTGAGCCTCTGCATCACTCTCTTGATCCTCTGCATCACTCTCTTGAGCCTCTGCATCATTCTCTTGAGCCTCTGCATCCCTCTCATGAGCCTCTGCATCTCTATCTTGAACTCCTGCATCCCTAGCATGAGCCTTTGCATCCCGCTCTTGAACCTTTGCATCACTCGCTTAAGCCTCTGCATCCCTCTCTTGAGCCTCTGCATCACTCTCAAGAGCCTCTGCATCCCTCTCTTGTGCCTCTGCATCCCTCACGTGAGCCTCTGCATCCCTCTCTTGAGCCCCTGCATCCCTCTCTTGAGCCTTTGCATCCCTCTCTTGAGCCTCTGCATCCCTCTCATGAGCCTCTGCATCCCTCACTTGAGCCTTTGCATCACTCTCTTACGCCTCTGCATCCATCTCTTGAGCCTCTGCATCCCTCTCTTGAGCCCCTGCATCCCTCTCTTGTGCCTCTGCTTCCCTCACTTGAGCCTCTTCATCCCTCTCTTGAGCCTCTGCATCCCTCTCTTGAGCCTTTTCTTCCCTCTCTTAAGCCTCTGCATCACTCTCTTGAGCCCCTGTATCACTCTCGTAAGCATCTGAATCACTCTGTTGAGCCACTGCATCACTCTCTTGAGCCTCTCCATCCCTCTTTTGAACCTCTGCATCCCTCTCTTAATCCTCTGCATCACTCTCTTAATCCTCTGCATCCCTCTCTTAAGCCTGTGCTTCATTCTCTTCATCCTCTGCATCCCTCTCTTAAGCCCCAGAATCACTCTCCTGAGCCTTTGTAGCACTCTTTTGAGCCTCTGCATCCCTCTCTTTTGCCTCTGCAACACTCTCTTATGCCTCTGCATCACTCTCTTAAGCCTCTGCATCCCTCTCTTAAGCCTCTGCATGATTCTCTTCAGCTTCTGCATCCCTCTCTTAAGCCTCTGCTTCATTCTCTTCATCCTTTGCATTCCTCTCTTAATCCTCTGCATCACTCTCTTAATCCTCTGCATCCCTCTCTTAAGCCTCTGCATCACTCTCTTCAGCCTCTGCATCCCTTTCTTAAGCCCCAGAATCACTCTCCTGAGCCTTTGTAGCACTCTTTTGAGCCTCTGCATCCCTCTCTTTTGCCTCTGCAACACTCTCTTAAGCCTCTGCATCACTCTCTTAAGCCTCTGCATCCCTCTCTTGTGCCTCTGCATCCTTCACTTAAGCCTCTGTATCCCTCCCTTTAGCCCCTGCATCCCTCTCCTGAGCCTCTGCATCCCTCTCTTGAGGCCCTGCATCCCTCTCTTGAGCCTCTGCATCCCTCACTTGAGCCTCTGCATCCCTCTCCTAAGCCTCTGCATCCCTCGCTTGAGCCTCTGCATCCCTCTCCTAAGCCTCTGCATCACTCTCCTAAGCCTCTGCATCACTCTCGTAAGCCTCTGAATCACTCTCTTGAGCCTCTGCATCCCTCTCTTGAACTGCTGCATCCTTCTCATGAGCCTCTGCATCCCTCTCTTGAGCCTTTGCATCACTCTCTTAAGCTTCTGCATCCCTCTCCTGAGCCTTTGCATCACTTCCAAGAGCCTCTGCATCAATCTCTAGTGCCACTGCATGCCTCACTTGAGCCTCTGCATCCCTCTCTTGAGCCTCTGCATCCCTCTCTTGGTCCTCTGCATCCCATTCTTGAGCTTCTGCATCCCTCTCTTAAGCCTCTGTATCATTCTCTTAAGCCTCTGCATCACTCTATTAAGCCTCTGAATCACTGTCTTGAGGCCTCTACATAACTCTTTCGAGCCTCTGCATCACTCTCTTGAGCCTCTGCATCACTCTCTTGAACCTGTGCATCCCTCTCTTGGTCCTCTGCATCACTCTCTTGAGCCTCTGCTTCATTCTCTTGAGCCTCTGCATCCTTCTCTTGAGCATTTGCATCACTCTCCTAAGCCTCTGCATCCCTCTCTTGAGCCTCTGCGTCCCTCTCTTCAGCCTCTGTACCACTCTCTTAAGCCTCTGCATCACTCTCGTATGCCTCTACATCACTCTCTTAATCCTCTGCAACACTCTCTTCAGCCTCTGCATCACTCTCTTGAGCCTTTGCCTCACTCTCCTGTGCATCTTCATCCATCTCTTAAGCCTCTGCAACACTCTCTTCAGCCTCTGCATCCCTTTTTTGAGCCTTTGCATCACTTTCGTAAGCCTCTGCATCCCTTTCTTGAGCCTCTGCATTACTCTCTTGAACTCCTGCATCCCTCTCATGAGCCTCTGCATCCCTCTCCTGAGCCTTTGCATCACTCTCCTAAGCCTCTGCATCTCTCTCTTGAGCCTCTGCGTCACTCTCAAGATCCTCTGCATCCCTCTCGTGTGCCTCTGCATCCCTCACTTGAGCCTTTGCCTCCCTCTCTTGAGCCCCTGGATCCCTCTCTTGAGCCTCTGCATCCCTCTCATGAGCCCCTGCATCCCTCCCTTGAACCTCTGGATCCCTCGCTTGAGCCTTTGCATTCCTCTCTTAAGCCCCTGCATCACTCTCGTAAGCATCTGAATCACTCTGTTGAGCCTCTGCATCACTCTCTTGAGCCTCTCCATCCCTCTTTTGAGCCTCTGCATCCCTCTCTTAAGCCTCTGCATGATTCCCTTCAGCTTCTGCATCCCTCTCTTAAGCCTCTGCATCATTCTCTTAATCCTCTGCATCCCTCTCTTAAGCCTCTGCATTCCTCTCTTAAGCCTCTGCATCACTCTCTTAATCCTCTGCATCCCTCTCTTAAGCCTCTGCATCACTCTCTTCAGCCTCTGCATCCCTCTCTTAAGCCCCTGAATCACTCTCTTGAGCCTTTGCCGCACTCTCTTGAGCCTCTGCATCCCTCTCTTTTGCCTCTGCAACACTCTCTTAAGCCTCTGCATCTCTCTCTTAAGCCTCTGCATCACTCTCTTGAGCCTCTGCATCCCTCTGTTAAGCCTCTCCAAAACTCTCTTCAGCCTTTGCATTACTCTCTTGAGCTATTGCATCACTCTCTTGAGCCTCTGCATCCCTCTCTTAATCCTCTGCATCCCTCTCTTGAGCCTCTGCGTCACTCTCAAGAGCCTCTGCATCCCTCTCTTGTGCCTCTGCATCCCTCACTTGAGCCTCTGTATCCCTCCCTTTAGCCCCTGCATCCCTCTCCTGAACCTCTGCATCCCTCTCTTGAGGCCCTGCATCCCTCTCTTGAGCCTCTGCATCCCTCGCTTGAGCCTCTGCATCCCTCTCCTAAGCCTCTGCATCCCTCGCTTGAGCCTCTCCATCCCTCTCCTAAGCCTCTGCATCACTCTCCTAAGCCTCTGCATCACTCTCGTAAGCCTCTGAATCACTCTCTTGAGCCTCTGCATCCCTCTCTTGAACTGCTGCATCCTTCTCATGAGCCTCTGCATCCCTCTCTTGAGCCTTTGCATCACTCTCTTAAGCTTCTGCATCCCTCTCCTGAGCCTTTGCATCACTTCCAAGAGCCTCTGCATCAATCTCTTGTGCCACTGCATGCCTCACTTGAGCCTCTGCATCCCTCTCTTGGTCCTCTGCATCCCTCTCTTGAGCTTCTGCATCCCTCTCTTAAGCCTCTGTATCATTCTCGTAAGCCTCTGCATCACTCTATTAAGCCTCTGAATCACTCTCTTGAGCCTGTGCTTCACTCTCTTGAGCTCTTGCATCCCTCTCTCAAGCCTCTGCATCATTCTCTTGAGCCTCTGCATCAACATCTTAAGCCTCTGCATTACTCTCTTGAGCCTCTGCATCCCTCTCTTAAGCCTCTGCATCACTCTCTTGAGCCTCTGCATCACTCTCTTGAGCCTCTGCATCACTCTCTTGAGCCTCTGCATCCCTCTCTTGAAATCTTGCATCCCTCTAATGAGACTCTGCATCCATCTCTTGAGCATTTGCATCACTCTCTTAAGCCTCTGCATCCCTCTCTTGAGCCTCTGCATCACTCTCAAAAGCCTCTGCATCCCTCTGTTGTGCCTCTGCATCCCTCAATTGAGCCCCTGCATCCCTCGTTTTAGCCTCTGCATCCCTCTCTTGGGCCTCTGCATCCGTGTCATGAGCCTCTGCATCCCTCTTTTAAGCCTTTTCATCACTCTCCTAAGCCTCTGCATCACTTTCTTATGCCTCTGAATACCTCTCTTGAGCCTCTGCATCACTCTCTTGAGCCCCTGCATCCCTCTCTCAAGCCTCTGCATCACTCTCTTGAGCCTCTGCATCACCCTCTTAAGCCTCTGCATTACTCTCTTGAGCCTCTGCATCCCTCTCCTAAGCCTTTGCATCACTTTTGTAAGCCTCTGAATCACTCTATTGATCCTCTGCATCCCTCTCTTGATCCTCTGCATCACTCTCTTGAACTATTGCATCCCTCTCATGAGCCTCTGCATCCGTCACTTGAGCCTTTGCATCACTCTCTTAAGCCTCTGCATCACTCTCTTGAGCCTCTGCATCACTCTCTCAGCCTCTTCATCCCTCTCTTGAGCCTCTGCAACACTCTCTTCAGCCTCTGCATCACTCTCTTAAGCCTCTGAATCCCTCTCTTGAGGCCTTTGCATAACTCTCTCGAGCCTCAGCATCACTCTCTTGATTCTCTGTATCTCTCTCGTAAGCCTCTGCATCACTCTCTTGATCCTCTGCATCACTCTCTTGAGCCTCTGCATCACTCTCTTGAGTCTCTGCATAACTCTCTTCAGCCTCTGCATCACTCTCTTAAGCTTCTGAATCCCTCTCTTGAGGCCTCTGCATAACCCTCTCGAGCCTCAGCATCACTCTTCCGATTCTCTGCATCTCTCTCGTAAGCCTCTGCATCACTCTTTTGAGCCTTTGCATCACTCTATTAAGCCTCTGCATCCTTCTCTTGAGCCTTTGCATCACTTCTAAGAGCCTCTGCATCCGTCTCTTGTGCCACTGCATCCCTCACTTGAGCCTCTGCATCATGCTCTTGAGCCTCTGCATCCCTCTCGTTAGCCTCTGTAACACTCTCTTCAGCCTCTGCATCACTCTCTTAAGCCTCTGCATCCCTCTCTTGATCATCCGCATCTCTCTCGTAACCCTCTGCATCACTCTCTTGAGCCTCTGCATCCCTCTCTTGAGCCTCTGTAACACTCTCTTCAGCCTCTGCATCACTCTCTTAAGCCTCTGAATCCCTCTCTAGAGCCTTTTGCATCACTCTCTTCAGCCTCTGCATCACTCTCTTAAGCCTCTGCTCCCCTCTCTTGATCCTCTGCATCAGTCTCTTGAGCCTCTGCATCACTCTCTTGATCCTCTGCATCACTCTCTTGAGACTCTGCATCCCTCTCTTGAACTCTTGCATCCCTCTAATGAGCCTCTGCATCCCTCTCTTGAGCCTTTGCATCACTCTCTTAAGCCTCTGCATCCCTCTCTTGAGCCTCAGCATCACTCTCAAGATCCTCTGCATCCCTCTCTTGGGCCTCTGCATCCTTCCCTTGAGCCTCTGCATCCCTCTTTTAAGACTTTGCATCACTCTCTTCAGCTTCTGCATCACTCTCTAGAGCCTCTGCATCATTCTCTTGAGCCTCTGCATCACTCTCTTGATTCTCTGCGTCACTCTCTTGAGCCTCTGCATCCCTCTCTTGAAATCTTGCATTCCTCTAATGAGCCTCTGCATCCCTCTCTTGAGCCTTTGCATCACTCTCTTAGGCCTTTGCATCCCTCTCTTGAGCCTCTGCGTCACACTCAAGAGCCTCTGCGTCACTCTCAAGAGCCTCTGCATACCTCTCTTGTGCCTCTGCATCCCTCACTTGAGCCTCTGCATCCCTCCCTTGAGCCCCTGCATCCCTCTCTTGAGCCTCTGCATCCCTCTCTTGAGCCTCTGCATCCCTCGCTTGAGCATCTGCATCCCTCTCTTAAGCCTCTGCATCACTCTCTTAAGCCTCTGCAACACTCTCTTGATTCTCTGCATCACTCTCGTAAGCCTCTGAATCACTCTCTTGAGCCTCTGCATCCCTCTATTGAACTCCTGCATCCCTCTCATGAGCCTCTGCATCCCTCTCTTGAGCCTTTGCATCACTTTCTTAAGCTTCTGCATCCCTCTCTTGAGCCTTTGCATCACTTCCAAGAGCCTCTGCATCCCTCTCTTCTGCCACTGCATCCCTCACTTGAGCCTCTGCATCCCTCTCTTGAGCCACTGCATCCCTCTCTTGGTCCTCTGCTTCACTCTCTTGAGCCCTTGCATCCCTCTCTCAAGCCTCTGCATCACTCTCTTGAGCCTCTGCATCACCATCTTAAGCCTCTGCATTACTCTCTTGAGCCTCTGCATCCCTCTCTTAAGCCTCTGCATCACTCTCTTGATCCTCTGCATCACTCTCTTGAGCCTCTGCATCACTCTCTTGAGTCTCTGCATAACTCTCTTCAACCTCTGCATCACTCTCTTACGCCTCTGAATCCCTCTCTTGAGGCCTCTGCATAACTCTCTCGAGCCTCAGCATCACTCTTCCGATTCTCTGCATCTCTCTCGTAAGCCTCTGCATCACTCTCTTGAGCCTTTGCATCACTCTCTTAAGCCTCTGCATCCTTCTCTTGAGCCTTTGCATCACTTCTAAGAGCCTCTTCATCCGTCTCTTGTGCCACTGCATCCCTCACTTGAGCCTCTGCATCATGCTCTTGAGCCTCTGCATCCCTCTCTTTAGCCTCTGTAACACTCTCTTCAGCCTCTGCATCACTCTCTTAAGCCTCTGCATCCCTCTCTTGATCATCCGCATCTCTCTCGTAACCCTCTGCATCACTCTCTTGAGCCTCTTGATAACTCTTTTGAGCCTCTGCATCACTCTGTTGAGCCTCTGCATCCCTCTCTTTAGCCTCTGCAACACTCTCTTCAGCCTCTGCATCACTCTCTTAAGCCTCTGAATCCCTCTCTAGAGCCTTTTGCATCACTCTCTTCAGCCTCTGCATCACTCTCTTAAGCCTCTGCTCCTCTCTCTTGATCCTCTGCATCACTCTCTTGAGCCTCTGCATCACTCTCTTGATCCTCTGCATCACTCTCTTGAGCCTCTGCATCATTCTCTTGAGCCTCTGCACCCCTCTCTTAAGCCTCTACATCATTCTCTTGAGCCTCTGCATCCCTCTCATGAGCCTCTGCATCTCTATCTTGAACTCCTGCATCCCTCGCATGAGCCTTTGCATCCCGCTCTTGAACCTTTGCATCACTCGCTTAAGCCTCTGCATCCCTCTCTTGAGCTTCTGCATCACTCTCAAGAGCCTCTGCATCCCTCTCTTGTGCCTCCGCATCCCTCACGTGAGCCTCTGCATCCCTCTCTTGAGCCCCTGCATCCCTCTCTTGAGCCTTTGCATCCCTCTCTTGAGCCTCTGCATCCCTCTCATGAGCCTCTGCATCCCTCACTTGAGCCTTTGCATCACTCTCGTACGCCTCTGCATCCCACTCTTGAGCCTCTGCGTCACTCTCAAGAGCAACTGCATCCCACTCTTGAGCCTCTGCGTCACTCTCAAGAGCCATTGCATCCCTCTTTTGTGCTTCTACTTCCCTCACTTGAGCCTCTTCATCCCTCTCTTGAGCCTCTGCATCCCTCTCTTGAGCCTCTTCTTCCCTCTCTTAAGCCTCTGCATCACTCTCTTAAGCCCCTGCATCACTCTCGTAAGCATCTGAATCACTCTGTTGAGCCACTGCATCACTCTCTTGAGCCTCTCCATCCCTCTTTTGAGCCTCTGCATCCCTCTCTTAAGCCTCTGCATGATTCTCTTCAGCTTCTGCATCCCTCTCTTAAGCCTCGGCATCATTCTCTTCATCCTTTGCATTCCTCTCTTAAGCCTCTGCATCACTCTCTTAATCCTCTGCATCCCTCTCTTAAGATTCTGCATCACTCTCTTCAGCCTCTGCATCCCTCTCTTAAGCCCCAGAATCACTCTCCTGAGCCTTTGTAGCACTCTCTTGAGCTTCTGCATCCCTCTCTTTTGCCTCTGCAACACTCTCTTAAGCCTCTGCTTCACTCTCTTAAGCCTCTGCATCACTCTCTTGAGCCTCTGCATCCCTCTGTTAAGCCTCTGCAAAACTCTCTTCAGCCTTTGCATTACTCTCTTGAGCTATTGCATCACTCTCTTGAGCCTCTGCGTCACTCTCAAGAGCCTCTGCATCCCTCTCTTGTGCCTCTGCATCCCTCACTTAAGCCTCTATATCCCTCCCTTTAGCCCCTGGATTCCTCTCCTGAGCCTCTGCATCCCTCTCTTGAGGCCCTGCATCCCTCTCTTGAGCCTCTGCATCCCTCACTTGAGCCTCTGCATCCCTCTCCTAAGCCTCTGCATCCCTCGCTTGAGCCTCTGCATCCCTCTCCTAAGCCTCTGCATCACTCTCCTAAGCCTCTGCATCACTGTCGTAAGCCTCTGAATCACTCTCTTGAGCCTCTGCATCCCTCTCTTGAACTGCTGCATCCTTCTCATGAGCCTCAGCATCCCTCTCTTGAGCCTTTGCATCACTCTCTTAAGCTTCTGCATCCCTCTCCTGAGCCTTTGCATCACTTCCAAGAGCCTCTGCATCAATCTCTTGTGCCACTGCATGCCTCACTTGAGCCTCTGCATCCCTCTCTTGAGCCTCTGCATCCCTCTCTTGGTCCTCTGCATCCCTCTCTTGAGCTTCTGCATCCCTCTCTTAAGCCTCTGTATCATTCTCTTAAGCCTCTGCATCACTCTATTAAGCCTCTGAATCACTCTCTTGAGGCCTCTACATCACTCTCTTAAACCTCTGCATCACTCTCTTAAACCTGTGCATCCCTCTCTTGGTCCTCTGCATCACTCTCTTGAGCCTCTGCTTCATTCTCTTGAGCCTCTGCATCCCTCTCTTGATCATTTGCATCACTCTCCTAAGCCTCTGCATCCCTCTCTTGAGCCTCTGCGTCCCTCTCTTCAGCCTCTGTACCACTCTCTTAAGCCTCTGCATCACTCTCGTAAGCCTCTACATCACTCTCTTAAGCCTCTGCATCACTCTTTTAAGCCTTTGCATCACTCTCGTAAGCCTCTGAATCACTCTCTTGAGCCTCTGCATCTCTCTCTTGAGCCTCTGAATCACTCTCTTGAGTCTCTACATCTCTCTCTTAAGCCTCTGCATCACTCTCGTAAGCCTCTGAATCACTCTCATGAGCCTCTACATCCCTCTCTTGAGCCTCTGCATCCCTCTCTTAAGCCTCTGCATCCCTCTCTTAAGCCTCTGCATCACTCTCTTGAGCCTCTGCATCACTCTCTTAATCCTCTGCGTCCCTCTCTTGATCATCTGAATCAATCTCGTAAGCCTCTGTATCACTCTCTTGAGCCTCTGCATCACTATCTTGAGCCTCTGCATCACTCTTTTAAGCCTCAGCATCCCTCTCTTAAGCCTCTTCTTCCCTCTCTTAAGCCTCTGCATCACTCTCTCAAGCCCATGCATCACTCTCGTAAGCATCTGAATCACTCTGTTGAGCCTCTGCATCACTCTCTTCAGCCTCTCCATCCCTCTTTTGAGCCTCTGCATCCCTCTCTTCAGCCTCTCCATCCCTCTTTTGAGCCTCTGCATCCCTCTCTTAAGGCTCTGCATGATTTTCTTCAGCTTCTGCATCCCTCTCTTAAGCCTCTGCATCATTCTCTTCATCCTCTGCATTCCTCTCTTAAGCCTCTGCATCACTCTCTTAATCCTCTGCATCCCTCTCTTAAGCCTCTGCATCACTCTCTTCAGCCTCTGCATCCCTCTCTTAAGCCCCTGAATCACTCTCCTGAGCCTTTGCAGCACTCTCTTGAGCCTCTACATCCCTCTCTTTTGCCTCTGCAACACTCTCTTAAGCCTCTGCATCACTCTCTTAAGCCTCTGCATCACTCTCTTGAGCCTCTGCATCCCTCTGTTAAGCCTCTGCAAAACTCTCTTCAGCCTTTGCATTACTCTCTTGAGCTATTGCATCACTCTCTTGTGCCTCTGCATCCCTCTCTTAATCTTCTGCATCCCTCTCTTGAGCCTCTGCGTCACTCTCAAGAACCTCTGCATCCCTCTCTTGTGCCTCTGCGTCCCTAACTTGAGCCTCTGTATCCCTCCCTTTAGCCCCTGCATCCCTCTCCTGAGCCTCTGCATCCCTCTCTTGAGGCCCTGCATCCCTCTCTTGAGCCTCTACATCCCTCGCTTGAGCCTCTGCATCCCTCTCCTAAGCCTCTGCATCCCTCGCTTGAGCCTCTGCATCCCTCTCCTAAGCCTCTGCGTCACTCTCCTAAGCCTCTACATCACTCTCGTAAGCCTCTGAATCACTCTCTTAAGCCTCTGCTCCCCTCTCTTGATCCTCTGCATCACTCTCTTGAGCCTCTGCATCACTCTCTTGATCCTCTGCATCACTCTCTTGAGCCTCTGCATCATTCTCTTGAGCCTCTGCATCCCTCTCATGAGCCTCTGCATCTCTATCTTGAACTCCTGCATCCCTAGCATGAGCCTTTGCATCCCGCTCTTGAACCTTTGCATCACTCGCTTAAGCCTCTGCATCCCTCTCTTGAGCCTCTGCATCACTCTCAAGAGCCTCTGCATCCCTCTCTTGTGCCTCTGCATCCCTCACGTGAGCCTCTGCATCCCTCTCTTGAGCCCCTGCATCCCTCTCTTGAGCCTTTGCATCCCTCTCTTGAGCCTCTGCATCCCTCTCATGAGCCTCTGCATCCCTCACTTGAGCCTTTGCATCACTCTCTTACGCCTCTGCATCCCACTCTTGAGCCTCTGCTTCACTCTCAAGAGCCACTGCATCCCTCTCTTGTGCCACTGCTTCCCTCACTTGAGCCTCTTCATCCCACTCTTGAGCCTCTGCATCCCTCTCTTGAGCCTTTTCTTCCCTCTCTTAAGCCTCTGCATCACTCTCTTGAGCCCCTGTATCACTCTCGTAAGCATCTGAATCACTCTGTTGAGCCACTGCATCACTCTCTTGAGCCTCTCCATCCCTCTTTTGAGCCTCTGCATCCCTCTCTTAATCCTCTGCATCACTCTCTTAATCCTCTGCATCCCTCTCTTAAGCCCCAGAATCACTCTCCTGAGCCTTTGTAGCACTCTTTTGAGCCTCTGCATCCCTCTCTTTTGCCTCTGCAACACTCTCTTATGCCTCTGCATCACTCTCTTAAGCCTCTGCATCCCTCTCTTAAGCCTCTGCATGATTCTCTTCAGCTTCTGCATCCCTCTCTTAAGCCTCTGCTTCATTCTCTTCATCCTTTGCATTCCTCTCTTAATCCTCTGCATCACTCTCTTAATCCTCTGCATCCCTCTCTTAAGCCTCTGCATCACTCTCTTCAGCCTCTGCATCCCTCTCTTAAGCCCCAGAATCACTCTCCTGAGCCTTTGTAGCACTCTTTTGAGCCTCTGCATCCCTCTCTTTTGCCTCTGCAACACTCTCTTAAGCCTCTGCATCCCTCTCTTAAGCCTCTGCATCCCTCTCTTGTGCCTCTGCATCCTTCACTTAAGCCTCTGTATCCCTCCCTTTAGCCCCTGCATCCCTCTCCTGAGCCTCTGCATCCCTCTCTTGAGGCCCTGCATCCCTCTCTTGAGCCTCTGCATCCCTCACTTGAGCCTCTGCATCCCTCTCCTAAGCCTCTGCATCCCTCGCTTGAGCCTCTGCATCCCTCTCCTAAGCCTCTGCATCACTCTCCTAAGCCTCTGCATCACTCTCGTAAGCCTCTGAATCACTCTCTTGAGCCTCTGCATCCCTCTCTTGAACTGCTGCATCCTTCTCATGAGCCTCTGCATCCCTCTCTTGAGCCTTTGCATCACTCTCTTAAGCTTCTGCATCCCTCTCCTGAGCCTTTGCATCACTTCCAAGAGCCTCTGCATCAATCTCTAGTGCCACTGCATGCCTCACTTGAGCCTCTGCATCCCTCTCTTGAGCCTCTGCATCCCTCTCTTGGTCCTCTGCATCCCATTCTTGAGCTTCTGCATCCCTCTCTTAAGCCTCTGTATCATTCTCTTAAGCCTCTGCATCACTCTATTAAGCCTCTGAATCACTGTCTTGAGGCCTCTACATAACTCTTTCGAGCCTCTGCATCACTCTCTTGAGCCTCTGCATCACTCTCTTGAACCTGTGCATCCCTCTCTTGGTCCTCTGCATCACTCTCTTGAGCCTCTGCTTCATTCTCTTGAGCCTCTGCATCCCTCTCTTGAGCATTTGCATCACTCTCCTAAGCCTCTGCATCCCTCTCTTGAGCCTCTGCGTCCCTCTCTTCAGCCTCTGTACCACTCTCTTAAGCCTCTGCATCACTCTCGTATGCCTCTACATCACTCTCTTAAGCCTCTGCATCACTCTCGTAAACCTCTGAATGACTCTCTTGAGCCCCTCTATCACTCTCTTGAGCCCCTGCATCCCTCTATTGAGCCTCTGCACCCCTCTCTTAAGCCTCTACATCATTCTCTTGAGCCTCTGCATCCCTCTCATGAGCCTCTACATCCCTCTCTTGAGCCTCTGCATCCCTCTCTTAAGCCTCTGCATCCCTCTCTTAAGCCTCTGCATCACTCTCTTGAGCCTCTGCATCACTCTCTTAATACTCTGCGTCCCTCTCTTGATCATCTGAATCAATCTCGTAAGCCTCTGTATCACTCTCTTGAGCCTCTGCATCACTCTCTTGAGCCTCTGCATCACTCTTTTAAGCCTCAGCATCCCTCTCTTAAGCCTCTTCTTCCCTCTCTTAAGCCTCTGCATCACTCTCTCAAGCCCCTGCATCACTCTCGTAAGCATCTGAATCACTCTGTTGAGACTCTGCATCACTCTCTTGAGCCTCTCCATCCCTCTTTTGTGCCTCTGCATCCCTCTCTTAAGGCTCTGCATGATTTTCTTCAGCTTCTGCATCCCTCTCTTAAGCCTCTGCATCATTCTCTTCATCCTCTGCATTCCTCTCTTAAGCCTCTGCATCACTCTCTTAATCCTCTGCATCCCTCTCTTAAGCCTCTGCATCACTCTCTTCAGCCTCTGCATCCCTCTCTTAAGCCCCTGAATCACTCTCCTGAGCCTTTGCAGCACTCTCTTGAGCCTCTACATCCCTCTCTTTTGCCTCTGCAACACTCTCTTAAGCCTCTGCATCACTCTCTTAAGCCTCTGCATCACTCTCTTGAGCCTCTGCATCCCTCTGTTAAGCCTCTGCAAAACTCTCTTCAGCCTTTGCATTACTCTCTTGAGCTATTGCATCACTCTCTTGTGCCTCTGCATCCCTCTCTTAATCCTCTGCATCCCTCTCTTGAGCCTCTGCGTCACTCTCAAGAACCTCTGCATCCCTCTCTTGTGCCTCTGCGTCCCTAACTTGAGCCTCTGTATCCCTCCCTTTAGCCCCTGCATCCCTCTCCTGAGCCTCTGCATCCCTCTCTTGAGGCCCTGCATCCCTCTCTTGAGCCTCTACATCCCTCGCTTGAGCCTCTGCATCCCTCTCCTAAGCCTCTGCATCCCTCGCTTGAGCCTCTGCATCCCTCTCCTAAGCCTCTGCGTCACTCTCCTAAGCCTCTACATCACTCTCGTAAGCCTCTGAATCACTCTCTTAAGCCTCTGCTCCCCTCTCTTGATCCTCTGAATCACTCTCTTGAGCCTCTGCATCACTCTCTTGATCCTCTGCATCACTCTCTTGAGCCTCTGCATCATTCTCTTGAGCCTCTGCACCCCTCTCTTAAGCCTCTACATCATTCTCTTGAGCCTCTGCATCCCTCTCATGAGCCTCTGCATCTCTATCTTGAACTCCTGCATCCCTAGCATGAGCCTTTGCATCCCGCTCTTGAGCCTTTGCATCACTCGCTTAAGCCTCTGCATCCCTCTCTTGAGCCTCTGCATCACTCTCAAGAGCCTCTGCATCCCTCTCTTGTGCCTCTGCATCCCTCACGTGAGCCTCTGCAACCCTCTCTTGAGCCCCTGCATCCCTCTCTTGAGCCTTTGCATCCCTCTCTTGAGCCTCTGCATCCCTCTCATGAGCCTCTGCATCCCTCACTTGAGCCTTTGCATCACTCTCTTACGCCTCTGCATCCCACTCTTGAGCCTCTGCTTCACTCTCAAGAGCCACTGCATCCCTCTCTTGTGCCTCTGCTTCCCTCACTTGAGCCTCTTCATCCCTCTCTTGAGCCTCTGCATCCCTCTCTTGAGCCTTTTCTTCCCTCTCTTAAGCCTCTGCATCACTCTCTTGAGCCCCTGCATCACTCTCGTAAGCATCTGAATCACTCTGTTGAGCCACTGCATCACTCTCTTGAGCCTCTCCATCCCTCTTTTGAGCCTCTGCATCCCTCTCTTAATCCTCTGCATCACTCTCTTAATCCTCTGCATCCCTCTCTTAAGCCTGTGCTTCATTCTCTTCATCCTCTGCATCCCTCTCTTAAGCCCCAGAATCACTCTCCTGAGCCTTTGTAGCACTCTTTTGAGCCTCTGCATCCCTCTCTTTTGCCTCTGCAACACTCTCTTAAGCCTCTGCATCACTCTCTTAAGCCTCTGCATCCCTCTCTTAAGCCTCTGCATGATTCTCTTCAGCTTCTGCATCCCTCTCTTAAGCCTCTGCTTCATTCTCTTCATCCTTTGCATTCCTCTCTTAATCCTCTGCATCACTCTCTTAATCCTCTGCATCCCTCTCTTAAGCCTCTGCATCACTCTCTTCAGCCTCTGCATCCCTCTCTTAAGCCCCAGAATCACTCTCCTGAGCCTTTGTAGCACTCTTTTGAGCCTCTGCATCCCTCTCTTTTGCCTCTGCAACACTCTCCTAAGCCTCTGCATCACTCTCTTAAGCCTCTGCATCCCTCTCTTGTGCCTCTGCATCCTTCACTTAAGCCTCTGTATCCCTCCCTTTAGCCCCTGCATCCCTCTCCTGAGCCTCTGCATCCCTCTCTTGAGGCCCTGCATCCCTCTCTTGAGCCTCTGCATCCCTCACTTGAGCCTCTGCATCCCTCTCCTAAGCCTCTGCATCCCTCGCTTGAGCCTCTGCATCCCTCTCCTAAGCCTCTGCATCACTCTCCTAAGCCTCTGCATCACTCTCGTAAGCCTCTGAATCACTCTCTTGAGCCTCTGCATCCCTCTCTTGAACTGCTGCATCCTTCTCATGAGCCTCTGCATCCCTCTCTTGAGCCTTTGCATCACTCTCTTAAGCTTCTGCATCCCTCTCCTGAGCCTTTGCATCACTTCCAAGAGCCTCTGCATCAATCTCTAGTGCCACTGCATGCCTCACTTGAGCCTCTGCATCCCTCTCTTGAGCCTCTGCATCCCTCTCTTGGTCCTCTGCATCCCATTCTTGAGCTTCTGCATCCCTCTCTTAAGCCTCTGTATCATTCTCTAAAGCCTCTGCATCACTCTATTAAGCCTCTGAATCACTCTCTTGAGGCATCTACATAACTCTTTCGAGCCTCTGCATCACTCTCTTGAGCCTCTGCATCACTCTCTTGAACCTGTGCATCCCTCTCTTGGTCCTCTGCATCACTCTCTTGTGCCTCTGCTTCATTCTCTTGAGCCTCTGCATCCCTCTCTTGAGCATTTGCATCACTCTCCTAAGCCTCTGCATCCCTCTCTTGAGCCTCTGCGTCCCTCTCTTCAGCCTCTGTACCACTCTCTTAAGCCTCTGCATCACTCTCGTATGCCTCTACATCACTCTCTTAAGCCTCTGCATCACTCTCGTAAACCTCTGAATGACTCTCTTGAGCCCCTCTATCACTCTCTTGAGCCCCTGCATCCCTCTATTGAGCCTCTGCACCCCTCTCTTGAGCCTCTGCATCCCTCTCTTAAGCCTCTGCATCCCTCTCTTAAGCCTCTGCATCACTCTCTTGAGCCTCTGCATCACTCTCTTAATCCTCTGCGTCCCTCTCTTGATCATCTGAATCAATCTCGTAAGCCTCTGTATCACTCTCTTGAGCCTCTGCATCACTCTCTTGAGCCTCTGCATCACTCTTTTAAGCCTCAGCATCCCTCTCTTAAGCCTCTTCTTCCCTCTCTTAAGCCTCTGCATCACTCTCTCAAGCCCCTGCATCACTCTCGTAAGCATCTGAATCACTCTGTTGAGCCTCTGCATCACTCTCTTGAGCCTCTCCATCCCTCTTTTGAGCCTCTGCATCCCTCTCTTAAGGCTCTGCATGATTTTCTTCAGCTTCTGCATCCCTCTCTTAAGCCTCTGCATCACTCTCTTAATCCTCTGCATCCCTCTCTTAAGCCTCTGCATCACTCTCTTCAGCCTCTGCATCCCTCTCTTAAGCCCCTGAATCACTCTCCTGAGCCTTTGCAGCACTCTCTTGAGCCTCTACATCCCTCTCTTTTGCCTCTGCAACACTCTCTTAAGCCTCTGCATCACTCTCTTAAGCCTCTGCATCACTCTCCTGAGCCTCTGCATCCCTCTGTTAAGCCTCTGCAAAACTCTCTTCAGCCTTTGCATTACTCTCTTGAGCTATTGCATCACTCTCTTGTGCCTCTGCATCCCTCTCTTAATCCTCTGCATCCCTCTCTTGAGCCTCTGCGTCACTCTCAAGAACCTCTGCATCCCTCTCTTGTGCCTCTGCGTCCCTCACTTGAGCCTCTGTATCCCTCCCTTTAGCCCCTGCATCCCTCTCCTGAGCCTCTGCATCCCTCTCTTGAGGCCCTGCATCCCTCTCTTGATCCTCTACATCCCTCGCTTGAGCCTCTGCATCCCTCTCCTAAGCCTCTGCATCCCTCGCTTGAGCCTCTGCATCCCTCTCCTAAGCCTCTGCGTCACTCTCCTAAGCCTCTACATCACTCTCGTAAGCCTCTGAATCACTCTCTTAAGCCTCTGCTCCCCCTCTCTTGATCCTCTGCATCACTCTCTTGAGCCTCTGCATCACTCTCTTGATCCTCTGCATCACTCTCTTGAGCCTCTGCATCATTCTCTTGAGCCTCTGCACCCCCTCTCTTAAGCCTCTACATCATTCTCTTGAGCCTCTGCATCCCTCTCATGAGCCTCTGCATCTCTATCTTGAACTCCTGCATCCCTAGCACGAGCCTTTGCATCCCGCTCTTGAACCTTTGCATCACTCGCTTAAGCCTCTGCATCCCTCTCTTGAGCCTCTGCATCACTCTCAAGAGCCTCTGCATCCCTCTCTTGTGCCTCTGCATCCCTCACGTGAGCCTCTGCATCCCTCTCTTGAGCCCCTGCATCCCTCTCTTGAGCCTTTGCATCCCTCTCTTGAGCCTCTGCATCCCTCTCATGAGCCTCTGCATCCCTCACTTGAGCCTTTGCATCACTCTCTTACGCCTCTGCATCCCACTCTTGATCCTCTGCTTCACTCTCAAGAGCCACTGCATCCCTCTCTTGTGCCTCTGCTTCCCTCACTTGAGCCTCTTCATCCCTCTCTTGAGCCTCTGCATCCCTCTCTTGAGCCTCTTCTTCCCTCTCTTAAGCCTCTGCATTACTCTCTTGAGCCCCTGCATCACTCTCGTAAGCATCTGAATCACTCTGTTGAGCCGCTGCATCACTCTCTTGAGCCTCTCCATCCCTCTTTTGAGCCTCTGCATCCCTCTCTTAATCCTCTGCATCACTCTCGTAATCCTCTGCATCCCTCTCTTAAGCCTCTGCTTCATTCTCTTCATCCTCTGCATCCCTCTCTTGAGCCCCAGAATCACTCTCCTAAGCCTTTGTAGCACTCTTTTGAGCCTCTGCATCCCTCTCTTTTGCCTCTGCAACACTCTCTTAAGCCTCTGCATCACTCTCTTAAGCCTCTGCATCCCTCTCTTAAGCCTCTGCATGATTCTCTTCAGCTTCTGCATCCCTCTCTTAAGCCTCTGCTTCATTCTCTTCATCCTTTGCATTCCTCTCTTAATCCTCTGCATCACTCTCTTAATCCTCTGCATCCCTCTCTTAAGCCTCTGCATCACTCTCTTCAGCCTCTGCATCCCTCTCTTAAGCCCCAGAATCACTCTCCTGAGCCTTTGTAGCACTCTTTTGAGCCTCTGCATCCCTCTCTTTTGCCTCTGCAACACTCTCTTAAGCCTCTGCATCACTCTCTTAAGCCTCTGCATCCCTCTCTTGTGCCTCTGCATCCTTCACTTAAGCCTCTGTATCCCTCCCTTTAGCCCCTGCATCCCTCTCCTGAGCCTCTGCATCCCTCTCTTGAGGCCCTGCATCCCTCTCTTGAGCCTCTGCATCCCTCACTTGAGCCTCTGCATCCCTCTCCTAAGCCTCTGCATCCCTCGCTTGAGCCTCTGCATCCCTTCCTAAGCCTCTGCATCACTCTCCTAAGCCTCTGCATCACTCTCGTAAGCCTCTGAATCACTCTCTTGAGCCTCTGCATCCCTCTCTTGAACTGCTGCATCCTTCTCATGAGCCTCTGCATCCCTCTCTTGAGCCTTTGCATCACTCTCTTAAGCTTCTGCATCCCTCTCCTGAGCCTTTGCATCACTTCCAAGAGCCTCTGCATCAATCTCTAGTGCCACTGCATGCCTCACTTGAGCCTCTGCATCCCTCTCTTGAGCCTCTGCATCCCTCTCTTGGTCCTCTGCATCCCATTCTTGAGCTTCTGCATCCCTCTCTTAAGCCTCTGTATCATTCTCTTAAGCCTCTGCATCACTCTATTAAGCCTCTGAATCACTCTCTTGAGGCCTCTACATAACTCTTTCGAGCCTCTGCATCACTCTCTTGAGCCTCTGCATCACTCTCTTGAACCTGTGCATCATTCTCTTGGTCCTCTGCATCACTCTCTTGAGCCTCTGCTTCATTCTCTTGAGCCTCTGCATCCCTCTCTTGAGCATTTGCATCACTCTCCTCAGCCTCTGCATCCCTCTCTTGAGCCTCTGCGTCCCTCTCTTCAGCCTCTGTACCACTCTCTTAAGCCTCTGCATCACTCTCGTATGCCTATACATCACTCTCTTAAGCCTCTGCATCACTCTCGTAAACCTCTGAATGACTCTCTTGAGCCCCTCTATCACTCTCTTGAGCCCCTGCATCCCTCTATTGAGCCTCTGCACCCCTCTCTTAAGCCTCTACATCATTCTCTTGAGCCTCTGCATCCCTCTCATGAGCCTCTGCATATCTATCTTAAACTCCTGCATCCCTCGCATGAGCCTTTGCATTCCGCTCTTGAACCTTTGCATCACTCGCTTAAGCCTCTGCATCCCTCTCTTGAGCCTCTGCATCACTCTCAAGAGCCTCTGCATCCCTCTCTTGTGCCTCCGCATCCCTCACGTGAGCCTCTGCATCCCTCTCTTGAGCCCCTGCATCCCTCTCTTGAGCCTTTGCATCCCTCTCTTGAGCCTCTGCATCCCTCTCATGAGCCTCTGCATCCCTCACTTGAGCCTTTGCATCACTCTCTTACGCCTCTGCATCCCACTCTTGAGCCTCTGCGTCACTCTCAAGAGCAACTGCATCCCACTCTTGAGCCTCTGCGTCACTCTCAAGAGCCATTGCATCCCTCTCTTGTGCTTCTACTTCCCTCACTTGAGCCTCTTCATCCCTCTCTTGAGCCTCTGCATCCCTCTCTTGAGCCTCTTCTTCCCTCTCTTAAGCCTCTACATCACTCTCTTAAGCCCCTGCATCACTCTCGTAAGCATCTGAATCACTCTGTTGAGCCACTGCATCACTCTCTTGAGCCTCTCCATCCCTCTTTTGAGCCTCTGCATCCCTCTCTTAAGCCTCTGCATGATTCTCTTCAGCTTCTGCATCCCTCTCTTAAGCCTCGGCATCAATCTCTTCATCCTTTGCATTCCTCTCTTAAGCCTCTGCATCACTCTCTTAATCCTCTGCATCCCTCTCTTAAGATTCTGCATCACTCTCTTCAGCCTCTGCATCCCTCTCTTAAGCCCCAGAATCACTCTCCTGAGCCTTTGTAGCACTCTCTTGAGCCTCTGCATCCCTCTCTTTTGCCTCTGCAACACTCTCCTAAGCCTCTGCATCACTCTCTTAAGCCTCTGCATCACTCTCTTGAGCCTTTTGCATCCCTCTGTTAAGCCTCTGCAAAACTCTCTTCAGCCTTTGTATTACTCTCTTGAGCTATTGCATCACTCTCTTGAGCCTCTGCGTCACTCTCAAGAGCCTCTGCATCCCTCTCTTGTGCCTCTGCATCCCTCTCTTGTGCCTCTGCATCCCTCACTTAAGCCTCTATATCCCTCCCTTTAGCCCCTGCATCCCTCTCCTGAGCCTCTGCATCCCTCTCTTGAGGCCCTGCATCCCTCTCTTGAGCCTCTGCATCCCTCACTTGAGCCTCTGCATCCGTCTCCTAAGCCTCTGCATCCCTCGCTTGAGCCTCTGCATCCCTCTCCTAAGCCTCTGCATCACTCTCCTAAGCCTCTGCATCACTCTCGTAAGCCTCTGAATCACTCTCTTGAGCCTCTGCATCCCTCTCTTGAACTGCTGCATCCTTCTCATGAGCCTCAGCATCCCTCTCTTGAGCCTTTACATCACTCTCTTAAGCTTCTGCATCCCTCTCCTGAGCCTTTGCATCACTTCCAAGAGCCTCTGCATCAATCTCTTGTGCCACTGCATGCCTCACTTGAGCCTCTGCATCCCTCTCTTGAGCCTCTGCATCCCTCTCTTGGTCCTCTGCATCCCTCTCTTGAGCTTCTGCATCCCTCTCTTAAGCCTCTGTATCATTCTCTTAAGCCTCTGCATCACTCTATTAAGCCTCTGAATCACTCTCTTGAGGCCTCTACATAACTCTCTCGAGCCTCTGCTTTACTCTCTTGAGCCTCTGCATCACTCTCTTAAACCTGTGCATCCCTCTCTTGGTCCTCTGCATCACTCTCTTGAGCCTCTGCTTCATTCTCTTGAGCCTCTGCATCCCTCTCTTGATCATTTGCATCACTCTCCTAAGCCTCTGCATCCCTCTCTTGAGCCTCTGCGTCCCTCTCTTCAGCCTCTGTACCACTCTCTTAAGCCTCTGCATCACTCTCGTAAGCCTCTACATCACTCTCTTAAGCCTCTGCATCACTCTTTTAAGCCTTTGCATCACTCTCGTAAGCCTCTGAATCACTCTCTTGAGCCTCTGCATCTCTCTCTTGAGCCTCTGAATCACTCTCTTGAGTCTCTACATCTCTCTCTTAAGCCTCTGCATCACTCTCGTAAGCCTCTGAATCACTCTCATGAGCCTCTACATCCCTCTCTTGAGCCTCTGCATCCCTCTCTTAAGCCTCTGCATCCCTCTCTTAAGCCTCTGCATCACTCTCTTGAGCCTCTGCATCACTCTCTTAATCCTCTGCGTCCCTCTCTTGATCATCTGAATCAATCTCGTAAGCCTCTGTATCACTCTCTTGAGCCTCTGCATCACTGTCTTGAGCCTCTGCATCACTCTTTTAAGCCTCGGCATCCCTCTCTTAAGCCTCTTCTTCCCTCTCTTAAGCCTCTGCATCACTCTCTCAAGCCCCTGCATCACTCTCGTAAGCATCTGAATCACTCTGTTGAGCCTCTGCATCACTCTCTTGAGCCTCTCCATCCCTCTTTTGAGCCTCTGCATCCCTCTCTTAAGGCTCTGCATGATTTTCTTCAGCTTCTGCATCGCTCTCTTAAGCCTCTGCATCATTCTCTTCATCCTCTGCATTCCTCTCTTAAGCCTCTGCATCACTCTCTTAATCCTCTGCATCCCTCTCTTAAGCCTCTGCATCACTGTCTTCAGCCTCTGCATCCCTCTCTTAAGCCCCTGAATCACTCTCCTGAGCCTTTGCAGCACTCTCTTCAGCCTCTACATCCCTCTCTTTTGCCTCTGCAACACTCTCTTAAGCCTCTGCATCACTCTCTTAAGCCTCTGCATCACTCTCTTGAGCCTCTGCATCCCTCTGTTAAGCCTCTGCAAAACTCTCTTCAGCCTTTGCATTACTCTCTTGAGCTATTGCATCACTCTCTTGTGCCTCTGCATCCCTCTCTTAATCCTCTGCATCCCTCTCTTGAGCCTCTGCGTCACTCTCAAGAACCTCTGCATCCCTCTCTTGTGCCTCTGCGTCCCTCACTTGAGCCTCTGTATCCCTCCCTTTAGCCCCTGCATCCCTCTCCTGAGCCTCTGCATCCCTCTCTTGAGGCCCTGCATCCCTCTCTTGAGCCTCTACATCCCTCGCTTGAGCCTCTGCATCCCTCTCCTAAGCCTCTGCATCCCTCGCTTGAGCCTCTGCATCCCTCTCCTAAGCCTCTGCGTCACTCTCCTAAGCCTCTACATCACTCTCGTAAGCCTCTGAATCACTCTCTTAAGCCTCTGCTCCCCTCTCTTGATCCTCTGCATCACTCTCTTGAGCCTCTGCATCACTCTCTTGATCCTCTGCATCACTCTCTTGAGCCTCTGCATCATTCTCTTGAGCCTCTGCACCCCTCTCTTAAGCCTCTACATCATTCTCTTGAGCCTCTGCATCCCTCTCATGAGCCTCTGCATCTCTATCTTGAACTCCTGCATCCCTAGCATGAGCCTTTGCATCCCGCTCTTGAACCTTTGCATCACTCGCTTAAGCCTCTGCATCCCTCTCTTGAGCCTCTGCATCACTCTCAAGAGCCTCTGCATCCCTCTCTTGTGCCTCTGCATCCCTCACGTGAGCCTCTGCATCCCTCTCTTGAGCCCCTGCATCCCTCTCTTGAGCCTTTGCATCCCTCTCTTGAGCCTCTGCATCCCTCTCATGAGCCTCTGCATCCCTCACTTGAGCCTTTGCATCACTCTCTTACGCCTCTGCATCCCACTCTTGAGCCTCTGCTTCACTCTCAAGAGCCACTGCATCCCTCTCTTGTGCCTCTGCTTCCCTCACTTGAGCCTCTTCATCCCTCTCTTGATCCTCTGCATCCCTCTCTTGAGCCTCTTCTTCCCTCTCTTAAGCCTCTGCATCACTCTCTTGAGCCCCTGCATCACTCTCGTAAGCATCTGAATCACTCTGTTGAGCCACTGCATCACTCTCTTGAGCCTCTCCATCCCTCCTTTGAGCCTCTGCATCCCTCTCTTAATCCTCTGCATCACTCTCTTAATCCTCTGCATCCCTCTCTAAAGCCTCTGCTTCATTCTCTTCATCCTCTGCATCCCTCTCTTAAGCCCCAGAATCACTCTCCTGAGCCTTTGTAGCACTCTTTTGAGCCTCTGCATCCCTCTCTTTTGCCTCTGCAACACTCTCTTAAGCCTCTGCATCACTCTCTTAAGCCTCTGCATCCCTCTCTTAAGCCTCTGCATGATTCTCTTCAGCTTCTGCACCCTCTTAAGCCTCTGCATTACTCTCTTGAGCCTCTGCATCCCTCTCCTAAGCCTCTGCCTCACTCTCTTAAGCCTCACTCTCTTAAGCACCCTCTTAAGCCTCTGCATTACTCTCTTGAGCCTCTGCATCCCTCTCCTAAGCCTCTGCCTCACTCTCTTAAGCCTCTGCATCACTCTCTTGAGCCTCTGCATCACTCTCTTCAGCCTCTTCATCCCTCTCTTGAGCCTCTGCAACACTCTCTCAGCCTCTGCATCACTCTCTTGATTTTCTGCATCTCTCGCGTAACCCTCTGCATCACTCTCTTGATCATCTGCATCACTCTCTTGAGCCTCTGCATCCCTCTCCTAAGCCTCTGTAACACTCTCTTCAGCCTCCGCATCACTCTCTTAAGCCTCTGCATCTCTCTCTTGATCATCCGCATCACTCTTGTAAGCCTCTGCATCACACTCTTGAGCCTCTGCATAACTCTCTTGAGCCTCTGCATCACTCTCTTGAGCCTCTGCATCCCTCTCTTGAGCCTCTGCAACACTCTTTTCAGCCTCTGCATCACTCACTTAAGCCTCTGAAGCCCTCTCTAGAGCCTTTTGCATCACTCTCTTCAGCCTCTGCATCACTCTCCTAAGCCTCTGCTCCCCTCTCTTGATCCTCTGCATCACTCTCTTGAGCCTCTGCATCACTCTCTTGATCCTCTGCATCACTCTCTTGAGCCTCTGCATCCCTCTCTTGAACTCTTGCATCCCTCTAATGAGCCTCGGCATCCCTCTCTTGAGCCTTTGCATCACTTTCTTAAGCCTCTGCATCCCTCTCTTGTGCCTCTGCATCCCTCACTTGAGCCTCTGCATCCCTCCCTTGAGCCCCTGCATCCTTCTCTTGAGCCTCTGCATGCCTCTCTTGAGCCCCTGCATCTCTCTCTTGAGACTCTGCATCCCTCGCTTGAGCCTCTGCATCCCTCTCGTAAGCCTCTGCATCATTCTCTTAAGCCTCTGCATCACTCTCGTAAGCCTCTGAATCACTCTCTTGAGCCTCTGCATCCCTCTCGTGAAATCCTGCATCCCTCTCAAGAGCTTCTGCATCCCTCTCTTGAGCTTTTGCATCACTCTCTTAAGCCTCTGCATCCCTCTCTTGAGCCTTTGCATCACTTCCAAGAGCCTCTGCATCCCTCTCTTGAGCCACTGCATCCCTCACGTGAACCTCTGCATCCCTATTTTGAGCCTCTGCATCCCTCTCTTGGGCCTCTGCATCCCTCTCTTGAGCCTCTGCATCACTCTCTTAAGACTCTGAATCACTCTCATGAGCCTCTGCAACACTTTCTTCAGCCTCTGCAACACTCTCTTAAGCCTCTGAATCCCTCTCTTGAGGCCTCTGCATAACTCTCTCGAGCCTCTGCATCACTTTCTTGATCCTCTGCATCACTCTTGTAAGCTTCTGCATCACTCTCTTGAGTCTCTGCATCACTCTCTAGAGCCTCTGCTTCCCTCTCTTGATCCTCTGCATCACTCTCTTGAGCCTATGCATCACTCTCTTAAGCCTCTGCATCACTCTCGTAAGCCTCTGAATCACTCTCTTGAGCCTCTGCATCACTCTCTTGAGCCTCTGCATCACTCTCTAGAGCCTCTGCATCACTCTCTTCAGCCTCTGCATCACCCTCGTGAACCTCTTTTTCCCTCTCTTGATCCTCTGCATCACTCTCTTGAGCCTCTGCATCACTCTCTTAAGCTTCTGCATCACTCTCGTAAGCCTCTGAATCACTCTCTTGAGCCTCTGCATCACTCTCTTGAGCCCCTGTATCCTTCTCTTGAGCCTCTGCATCACTTTCTTAAGCCTCTGCATCACTCTCTTAAGCCTTTGCATCACTCTCGTAAGCCTCTGAATCACTGTATTGAGCCTCTGCATCCCTCTCTTAAGCCTATGAATCACTCCCAAGAGCCTCTGCATCCCTTTCTTGTGCCTCTTCATCCCTCACTTTAGCCTCTGCATCCCTCTCTTGAGCCTCTGCATCACTCTCTTGAACTCTTGCATCCCTCTCATGAGCCTCTGCATCACTCACTTGAGCCTTTGCATCACTCTCTTAAGCCTTTGCATCCCAGTCCTGAGCCTTTGCGTCACTCTCAAGAGCCTATGCATCCCTCTCTTCCTGCCTCTGCTTCCCTCACTTGAGCCTCTGCATCCCTCTCTTGAGCCGCTGCAACCCTCTTTTGAGTCTCTGCATCACTCTCCTAAGCCTCTGCATCACTTTCGTAAGCATCTGAATCATTCTGTAGAGCCTCTGCATCACTCTCTTGAGCCTCTCCATCACTCTCTTGAGCCTCTGCATCCCTCTCTTAAGCCTCTGCATCACTCTCTTGATCCTCTGCATCCCTCTCTTAAGCCTGTGCATCACTCTCTTGAGCCTTTGCATCACTCTCTTATGCCTCTGCAACAATCTCTTCCGCCTCTGCATCACTCGCTTAAGCCTCTGCATCCCTCTCTTGTGCCTCTACATCACTCTCTTCAGCCTCTTCATCCCTCTCTTGACCCTCTGCAACACTCTCTTAAGCCTCTGAATCCCTCTCTTGAGGCCTCTGCATAACTCTCTCGAGCCTCTGCATCACTTTCTACATCCTCTGCATCACTCTCGTAAGCTTCTGCATCACTCTCTTGATCCTCTGCACAACTCTCTTGAGCCTCTGCATCACTCTCTTGAGTCTCTGCATCACTCTCTAGAGCCTCTGCATCACTCTCTTCAGCCTCTGCATCACTCTCTTAAGCCTCTGCTTCCCTCTCTTGATCCTCTGCATCACTCTCTTGAGCCTATGCATCACTCGCTTAAGCCTCTGCATCACTCTCGTAAGCCTCTGAATCGCTCTCTTGAGCCTCTGCATCACTCTCTTGAACCTCTGCATCACTCTCTAGAGCCTCTGCATCACTCTCTTCAGCCTCTGCATCACCCTCTTTAGCCTCTTTTTTCCTCTCTTGATCCTCTGCATCACTCTCTTGAGCCTCTGCATCACTCTCTTAAGCTTCTGCATCACTCTCGTAAGCCTCTGAATCACTCTCTTGAGCCTCTGCATCACTCTCTTGAGCCCCTGCATCCTTCTCTTGAGCCTCTGCATCACTTTCTTAAGCCTCTGCATCACTCTCGTAAGCCTCTGAATCACTCTATTGAGCCTCTGCATCCTCTCTTAAGCCTATGAATCACTCCCAAGAGCCTCTGGATCCCATTCCTGTGCCTCTTCATCCCTCACTTTAGCCTCTGCATCCCTCTCTTGAGCCTCTGCATCACTCTCTTGAACTCTTGCATCCCTCTCAAGAGCCTCTGCATCCCTCTCTTGTACCTCTGCTTCCCTCACTTGAGCCTCTGCATCCCTCTCTTGAGCCTCTGCATCCCTCTCTTGAGCCTCTGCATCACTCTCTTAAGCCTCTGTATCACTTTCGTAAGCATCTGAATCATTCTGTTGAGCCTCTGCATCACTCTCTTGAGCCTCTCCATCTCTCTCTTGAGCCTTTGCATCCCTCACTGAAGCCTCTGCATCACTCTCTTGATCCTCTGCATCCCTCTCTTAAGCCTGTGCATCACTTTCTTGAGCCTTTGCATCACTCTCTTGAGCCTCTGCATCCCTCTCTTATGCCTTTGCAACAATCTCTTCCGCCTCTTCATCACTCGCTTAAGCCTCTGCATCCCTCTCTTGAGCCTCTGCATCTCTCTCTTAAGCCTCTGCAACACTCTCTTCAGCCTCTGCATCACTTTCTTGAGTCTTTGCATCACTCGCTTGAGCCTCTGCATTCCTCTCTTAAGCCTCTGCAACACTCTCTTCAGCCTCTGCATCACTCTCTTAAGCCTCTGCATCCCTCTCTTGAGCCTCTGCGTCACTCTCAAGAGCCTCTGCATCCCTCTCTTGTGAATCTGCATCCCTCACTTGAGCCTCTGCATCCCTCTCTTGAGCCGCTGCATCCCTCTCTTAAGCCTCTGCATCAATCTCTTAAGCCTCTGCATCACTTTCGTAAGCTTCTGAATCACTCTCTTGAGCCTTTGCATCCCTCTCTTGAACTCCTGCATCCCTCTCATGAGCCTCTGCATCCATCTCTTGAGCCTTTCCATCACTCTCTTAAGCCTCTGCATCCCTCTCTTGAGCCACTGCATCGCTCACTTGAGCCTCTGCATCCCTCTCTTGAGCCTCTGCATCCCTCTCTTGGGCCTCTGCATCCCTCTCTTGAGCGTCTGTATCCCTTCTTAAGCCTCTGCATCACTCTCTTAAGCCTCTGCATCACTCTCATAAGCCTCTGAATCACTCTCTTGAGCCTCTGCATCACTCTCGTGAGCCTCTCAATCACTCTCTTGAGCCTCTGCATCCCTCTCCTAAGCCTCTGTAACACTCTCTTGAGCCTCTGCATCACTCTCTTAAGCCTCTGCATCCCTCCCTTGATCATCCACATCACTCTCGTAAGCCTCTGCATCACTCTCTTGAGCCTCTGCATAACTCTCATGAGCCTCTGCATCACTGTAGGGAGCCTCTAGGGAGCCGGTCGGCCGAGCGGACAGCACACTGGACTTGTGATCTTGTGGTCCTGGGTTCGATCCCAGGCGCCGGCGAGAAACAATGGGCAGAGTTTCTTTCACCCTATGCCCATGTTACCTAGCAGTAAATAGGTACCTGGGTGTTAGTCAGCTGTCACGGGCTGCTTCCTGGGGGTGGAGGCCTGGTCGAGGACCGGGCCGCGGGGACACTAAAAAAAAAAAAGCCCCGAAATCATCTCAAGATAACCTCAAGATAACCACTCTCTTGAGCCTCTGCATCCATCTCTTGAGCCTCTGCAACACTCTCTTCAGCCTCTGCATCACTCTCTTAAGCCTCTGAATCCCTCTCTAGAGCCTCTTGCATCACTCTCTTCAGCCTCTGCATCACTCTCTTAAGCCTCTGCTCCCCTCTCTTGATCCTCTGCATCACTCTCTTGAGCCTCTGCATCACTCTCTTGATCCTCTGCATCACTCTCTTGAGCCTCTGCATCCCTCTCTTGAACTCTTGCATCCCTCTAATGAGCCTCTGCATCCCTCTCTTGAGCCTTTGCATCACTCTCTTAAGCCTCTGCATCCCTCTCATGAGCCTCTGCATCACTCTCAAGAGCCTCTGCATCCCTCTCTTGTGCCTCTGCATCTCTCAATTGAGGCTCTGCATTCCTCTCTTGAGCCTCTGCATCCCTCTCTTGGGCCTCTGCATCCTTTTCTTGAGCCTCTGCATTCCTCTTTTAAGACTTTGCATCACTCTCCTAAGCCTGTGCATCACACTCTTAAGCCTCAGAATCACTCTCTTGAGCCTCTGCATCACTCTCTTGAGCCCCTGCATCCCTCTCACAAGCCTCAGAATCACTCATTTGAGCCTTTGCATCCCTCTCCTAAGCCTCTGCCTCACTCTCTTAAGCCTCTGAATTACTCTCTTGAGCCTCTGCATCCCTCTCTTGAGCCTCTACATCGCTCTCTTCAGCATCTTCATCCCTCTCTTGACCCTCTGCAACACTCTCTTCAGCCTCTGCATCACTCTCTTAAGCCTCTGAATCCCTCTCTTGAGGCCTCTGCATAACTCTCTTGATCCTCTGCATCACTCTCTTGAGCCTCTGCACCACTCTCTTGAGTCTCTGCATCACTCTCTAGAGCCTCTGCATCACTCTCTTTAGCCTCTGCATCACTCTCTTAAGCCTCTGCTTCCCTCTCTTGATCCTCTGCATCACTCTCTAAGCCTCTGCATCACTCTCGTAAGCCTCTGAATCACTCTCTTGAGCCTCTGCATCACTCTCTTGAGCCTCTGCATCACTCTCTAGAGCCTCTGCTTCACTCTCTTCAGCCTCTGCATCACCCTCTTAAGCCTCTTCTTCCCTCTCTTGATCCTCTGCATCACTCTCTTGAGCCTCTGCATCACTCTCTTAAGCCTCTGCATCACTCGCGTAAGCCTCTGAATCACTCTCTTGAGCCTCTGCATCACTTTCTTGAGCCCCTGCATCCTTCTCTTGAGCCTCTGCATCACTTTCTTAAGCCTCTGCATCCCTCTTTTAATCCTATGCATCACTCCCAAGAGCCTCTGCATCCCTCTCTTGTGTCTCTTCTTCCCTCAGTTTAGCCTCTGCATCCTTCTCTTGAGCCTCTGCATCACCCTCTTGAACTCTTGCATCCCTCTCATGAGCCTCTGCATCCCTCACTTAAGCCTTTGCATCACTCTCTTAAACCTCTGCATCCCAGTCCTGAGCCTTTGCGTCACTCTCAAGAGCCTCGGCATCCCTCTCTTGTGCCTCTGCTTCCCTCACTTGAGCCTCTGCATCCCTCTCTTGAGCCTCTGCATCCCTCTCTTGAGCCTCTGCATCACTCTCTTAAGCCTCTGCATCACTTTCGTAAGCATCTGAATCATTTTGTTGACCATCTGGATCACTCTCTTGAGCCTCTCCATCACTCTCTTGAGCCTATGCATCCCTCTCTTAAGCCTCTGCATTGCTCTCTTGATCCTCTGCATCCCTCTCTTAAGCCTTTGCATCACTCTATTGAGCCTTTGCATCACTCTCTTGAGCCTCTGCATCCCTCTCTTATGCCTCTGCAACAATCTCTTCAGCCTCTGCATGACTCGCTTAAGCCTCTGCATCCCTCTCTTGAGCCTCTGCATCTTTCTCTTAAGCCTCTGAAACACTCTCTTCAGCCTCTGCATCACTTTCTTGAGTCTTTGCATCACTTGCTTGAGCCTCTGCATCCCTCTCTTAAGCCTCTGCAACACTCTCTTCAGCCTCTGCATCACTCTCTTTAGCCTCTGCATCCTCTCTTGAGCCTCTGCATCCCTCACTTGAGCCTCTGCATCCCTCTCTTGAGCCTCTGCATCTTTCTCTTAAGCCTCTGCAACACTCTCTTCAGCCTCTGCATCACTCTCTTAAGCTCTGCATCCCTCTCTTGAGCCTCTGCGTCACTCTCAAGAGCCTCTGCATCCCTCTCTTGAGCCTTTGCTTCACTTCCAAGAGCCTCTGCATCCCTCTCTTGCTCCTCTGCATCACTCTCTTGAGCCTCCGCATCACTCTCTAGAGCCTCTGCATCACTATCTTTAGCCTCTGCATCACTCTCTTGAGCCTCTGCATCACTCTTTTGAGCCTCTGCATCATTCTCTTAGCCTCTGCATCACTCTCATAAGCCTCTACATCATTCTCTTGAGCCCCCTGCATCACTCTCTTGAGCCTCTGCATCAATCTCTTGAGCCTCTGCATCCCTCTCTTAAGCCTCTGCAACACTCTCTTCAGCCTCTGCATCACTCTCTTAAGCCTCTGCATCCCTCTCTTGATCATCTGCATCAATCTCATAAGCCTCTGCATCACTCTCTTGAGCTTCTGCATCACTCACTTGAGCCTCTGCATCCCTCTTTTAAGCCTCTGCATCACTCTCTTAAGCCTCTGCATCACTCTGTTAAGCCTCTGAATCACTCTCTTCAGCCTCTGCATAACTCTCTTGTGCCCCTGCATCCCTCTCTGAAGCCTCTGCATCACTCTCTTGAGCCTCTGCATCCCTCTCTTGAGCCTCTGCATCACTCTCTTCAGCCTCTCCATCCCTCTCTTGAGCCATTGCAACACTCTCTTCAGCCTCTGCATCACTCTCTTAAGCCTCTGAATCCCTCTCTTGAGGCCTCTGCATAACTCTCTCGAGCCTCTGCATCAATCTCTTGATTCTCTGCATCACTCTCCTAAGCCTCTTAATCACTTTCTCGAGCCTCTGCATCACTCTCTTGATCCTTTGCATCACTCTCTTGAGCCTCTGCATCATTCTCTTGATCCTCTGCATCAATCTCTTGAGCCTCTGCATCTCTCTCTTGAACTCCTGCATCCCTCGCATGAGCCTTTGCATCCCTCTCTTGAGCCTTTGCATCACTCGCTTAAGCCTGTGCATCTCTCTCTTGAACTCCTGCATCTCTCTCAAGAGCCTCTGCATCCCTCTCTTGTGCCTCTGCATCCCTTACTCTAGCCTCTGCATCCCTCTCTTGAGCCTTTACATCTCTCTCAAGAGCCTCTGCATCCCTCTCTTGTGCCTCTGCATCCCTTACTTGGGCCTCTGCATCCCTCTCTTGTGCCTCTGCATCCCTTACTTGAGCCTCTGCATCCCTCTCTTGAGCCCCTGCATCCCTCTCTTGAGCCTATGCATCCCTCTCTTGCGCCTCTGCATCACTCTCGTAAGCCTTTGAATTACTCTCTTTAGCCTCTGCATCCCTCTCTTGAGCCTCTGCATCACTCTCTTCAGCCTCTGCATCACTCTCTTCAGCCTCTGCATCCCTCTCTTGAGCCTCTGCATCACTCTCTTGAGCCTCTGCATCACTCTCTTGAGCCTCTACATCCCTATCTTGAGCCTCTGCATCCCTCTCTTAAGCTTCTGCATCACTCTCTTGAGCCCCTGCATCCCTCTCTTGAGCCTCTGCATCCCTCTCTTGAGCCTCTGCATTCTTCTCTGAAGCCTCTGCATCACTCTCTTCAGCCTCTGCATCCCTCTCTTGAGCCTCTACATCATTCTCTTGAGCCTCTGCATCACTCTCTTCAGCCTCTGCATCCCTCTCTTAAGCCTCAGCATCACTCTCTTCAGCCTCTGCAAACCTCTATTAAGCCTCTACATCACTCTCTTGAGTTTCTGCATCCCTCTCTTAAGCCTCTGCATCACTCTCTTGAGCCTCTGCATCACTCTCTTGAGCCTCTGCATCACTCTCTTGAGCCTCTCCATCACTCTCTTGAGCCTCTGCATCACTCTCTTAATCCTCTGCATCCCTCTCTTTCTCCTCTACGTCACTCTCTTGAGCCTCTGCATCATTCTCTTGAGCCCCTGCTTCACTCTCTTGAGCCTCTGCATCACTCTCTTAAGCCTCTGCATCTATCTCTTCAGACTCTACATAACTCACTTGATCCACTGCATCACTCTCTTGAGCGTCTGCATCCCTCTCTTAAGCCCTTCATCATTCTCTTTAGCCTCTGCATCCTCTCTTGAGCCTTTGCATCACTCTCTTAAGCATCGGCATCCCTCTCCTGAGCCTCTGCATCACTCTCTTAAGCCTCTGCATCCCTCTCTTGAGCCTCTGCATCACTCTCAAGTGCCTCTGCATTCCTTACTTTAGCCTCTGCATCCCTCTCATGAGCCTCTGCATCCCTCTCTTAAGCCTATGCATCCCTCTCTTCAGCCTCTGCATCCCTCTCTTGAGCCGCTGCATCCCTCTCTTGAGGCTATTCATCCCTCTCTTGAGCATCTGAATCTCTCTCTTGAGCCTCTCCATCACACTCTTGAGCCCTGCATCCCTCTCTTGAGCCTCTGCGTCTCTCCTAAGCCTCTGCATCTCTTTCTTCATCCTCTGCATCACTCTCTTGAGCCTCTGCATCCCTCTCTGGAGCCTCTGCTTCCCTCTCGTGAGCCTCTGCATCATTTGCTTAAGCCTATGCATCACCGTCTTAAGCCTCTGCATCCCTCTCTTGAGCCTTTGCTTCACTTCCAAGAGCCTCTGCATCCCTCTCTTGATCCTCTGCATCACTCTCTTGAGCCTCTGCATCACTCTCTAGAGCCTCTGCATCACTATCGTTAGCCTCTGCATCACTCTCTTGAGCCTCTGCATCACTCTTTTGAGCCTCTGCATCATTCTCTTAAGCCTCTTGATCACTCTCATAAGCCTCTACATCATTCTCTTGAGCCCCTGCATCACTCTCTTGAGCCTCTGCATCAATCTCTTGAGCCTCTGCATCCCTCTCTTAAGCCTCTGCAACACTCTCTTCAGCCTCTGCATCAATCTCTTAAGCCTCTGCATCCCTCTCTTGATCATCTGCATCAATCTCATAAGCCTCTGCATCACTCTCTTGAGCCTCTGCATAACTCTCTTGAGCCTCTGCATCACTCACTTGAGCCTCTGCATCACTTTCTTAAGCCTCTGCATCCCTCTCCTGAGCCTCTGCATCCCTCTCTTGAACTCCTGCATCCTCTCTTGAGCCTCTGCCTTTCTCTCTTGAGCCACTGCATCACTCTCATGAGCCTCTGCATCCCTCTCTGAATCCTCAGCATCCCTCTCTTGAGCATTTTGCAGCACTCTCTTGAGCCTCTGCATTATTCTCTTGAACCTCTGCATCACTCTCTTGAGCCTCTGCATCACTCTCCTGAGCCTCTGCGTCCCTCTCTGGATCCTCAGCATCCCTCTCTTGAGCATTTTGGAGCACTCTCTTTAGCCTCTGCATCATTCTCTTGAGCCTCTGTATCCCTCTCCTAAGCCTCTGCATCACTCTCTTGAGCCTCTGCATCCCCCTATTTAGCCTCTGCATCACTCTCTTGAGTTTCTGCATCCCTCTATTAAGCCCCTGCATCACTCTCTTGAACCTCTGCGTCACTCTCAAGAGCCTCTGCATCCCTCTCTTGTGCCTTATCTTCCCTCACTTGAGCCTCTGCATCCCTCTTTTGAGCCTCTGCAACACTCTCTTCAGCCTTTGCATCACTCTCTTAAGCCTCTGCATCCCTCTCTTGAACCTCTGCATCACTCTCTTGACCCTCTGCATCCCTCTCTTCAGCCTCTACATCTCTCTCTTGAGCCTCTTCATCCCTTTCTTATGCCTCTACAAACACTCTTAAGCTCTGCATATCTCTCTTCAGACCTCTGTAATCCCTCTCTTGAGCCTCTGCACCCCTTTTCTTATGCCTCTGCAACACTCTTAAACCTATACATCCCTCTCTTAAGCCTCTACATCCCTCTCTTGAGCCTCTGCATCCCTTTCTTATGCCTTCTTCAAGCCTCTGCATCCCTCTCTTTAGCCTCTGCGACACTCTCTGAGCCTCTACATCCCTCTCATGAGCCTCTGCATCCCTCTCTTAAGCCTCTGCATCCCTCTCTTGAGTCTCTGCATCCCTCTCTAAAGCCTCTGCAACACTCTCTTCAGCCTCTGCATCACTCCTCTAGAGCCTTTTGCATCACTCTCTTGAGCCTGTGCATCCCTCTCTTAAGCCTCTGCAACACTCTTTTCAGCCTCTGGCATCAATTTCTTAAGCCTCTGCATCCCTTTCTTGAGCCTTTGCATCACTCTCTTGAACTCCTGCATCCCTCTCATGAGCCTCTGCATCCCTCTCTTGTGCCTCTGCTTCCCTCACTTGAACCTCTGCATCACTCTCTAGAACCTTTACATCCCTCTCTTGAGCCTCTGCATCCCTCTCTTGTGCCTCTGCTTCCCTCACTTGAGCCTCTGCATCACTCTCTTGAACCTTTACATCCCTCTCTTGAACCTCTGCATCCCTCTCTTATGCCTCTGCAACAATCTCTTCAGCCTCTGCATGACTCGCTTAAGCCTCTGCATCCCTCTCTTGAGCCTCTGCATCTTTCTCTTAAGCCTCTGCAACACTCTCTTCAGCCTCTGTATCACTTTCTTGAGTCTTTGCATCACTCGCTTGAGCCTCTGCATCCCTCTCTTAAGCCTCTGCAACACTCTCTTCAGCCTCTGCATCACTCTCTTTAGCCTCTGCATCCTCTCTTGAGCCTCTGCATCCCTTACTTGAGCCTCTGCATCCCTCTCTTGAGCCTCTGCATCTTTCTCTTAAGCCTCTGCAACACTCTCTTCAGCCTCTGCATCACTCTCTTAAGCCTCTGCATCCCTCTCTTGAGCCTCTGCGTCACTCTCAAGAGCCTCTGCATCCCTCTCTTGAGCCTTTGCTTCACTTCCAAGAGCCTCTGCATCCCTCTCTTGATCCTCTGCATCACTCTCTTGAGCCTCTGCATCACTCTCTAGAGCCTCACGCAGACTCAAGACACACGCGGAATCAAGACACACACGGACTCAAGACACACATGGACTCAAGACACAAACGGATTCAAGACACACGCGGACTCAAGACACACACGGAATCAAGACACACACGGACACTGACACGATCCCAAGGTGGAGATAAGGGAGGCAATTTGAGGGGACACAAATGGCATCCTGGACTCAATACCCAGGGATAATGACATAGACACGGACACGGACACGGATACGGACACTCATAGACTCTAACGGACACGGACACACGGAATCAATACACGGACTCAAGACACACACGGACTCAAGACACACACAGAATCAAGACACACATGGACACTGACACGATCCCAAGGTGGAGATAAGGGAGGCAATTTGAGGGGACACAAATGGCATCCTGGACTCAAAACCCCAGGGATAATGGCACGGACACGGACACTAACCTAACCTAAGACTCTGACGGACACGGGAACATACGGAATCAAGACACACGCGGAAACAAGACACACTCAGGAGACACACACGAAATCAAGACACATAAGGAATCAAGGCACAGACCGAATCAAGAAACACAAGGAATCAAGAAACACAAGGAATCAAGACACACACGGAATCAAGAAACACAAGGAATCAAGAAACACAAGGAATCAAGAAACACAAGGAATCAAGACAAACACGAAACCAAGAAACACAAGGAATCAAGAAACACAAGGAATCAAGAAACACAAGGAATCAAGACAAACACGAAACCAAGAAACACAAGGAATCAAGAAACACAAGGAATCAAGACACGCACGGAATCAAGACAGACACGGAATCAAGACACGCACGGAATCAAGACACACACGGAATCAAGAAACACAAGGAATCAAGAAACACAAGGAATCAAGAAACACACGGAATCAAGAAACACAAGGAATCAAGAAACACAAGGAATCAAGACACAAACGGAATGAAGACACACACGGAATCAAGACACAAACGGAATCAAGACACACACGGAATCAAGAAACACAAGGAATCAAGAAACACACGGAATCAAGAAACACAAGGAATCAAGACACAAACGGAATCAAGACACAGACGAATCAAGAAACACAAGGAATCAAGGCACAGACGGAATCAAGACACACACGGAATCAAGACACGCACGGAATCAAGAACACAAGGAATCAAGAAACACACGGAATCAAGAAACACAAGGAATCAAGAAACACAAGGAATCAAGAAACACAAGGAATCAAGACAAACACGGAATCAAGAAACACAAGGAATCAAGAAACACAAGGAATCAAGACACACACGGAATCAAGACACACACGGAATCAAGACACACAAGGAATCAAGAAACAAAAGGAATCAAGAAACACACGGAATCAAGACATACACGGAATTAGGAAACACAAGGAATCAAGAGAAACGGAATCAAGACACACACGGAATCAAGAAACACAAGGAATGCACAGACGGAATCAAGACACACACGGAATCAAGACACACACGGAATCAAGAAACACAAGGAAACAAGGCACAGACGGAATCAAGACACACACGGAATCAAGACATACACGGAATCAAGGCACACTCGGAATCAAGAAACACAAGGAATCAAGGCACAGACGGAATCAAGACACACAAGGAATCAAGGCACACACGGAATCAAGAAACACAAGGAATCAAGGCACAGACGGAATCAAGACACACACGGAATCAAGACACACACGGAATCAACAAACACAAGGAATCAAGACACAAACGGAATCAAGACACACACGGAATCAAGAAACACATGAATCAAGGCACAGACGGAATCAAGACACATACGGAATCAAGACACACACGGAATCAAGACACGCACGGAATCAAGAAACACACGGAATAAAGACACGCACGGAATCAAGAAACACAAGGAATCAAGACACACACGGAATCAACACGCACGGAATCAAGAAACACACGGAATAAAGACACGCACGGAATCAAGAAACACAAGGAATCAAGGCACAGACGGAATCAAGACACACAAGGAATCAAGACACACACGGAATCAAGACACGCACGGAATCAAGAAACACAAGGAATCAAGACACACACGGAATCAAGAAACACAAGGAATCAAGACACACACGGAATCAAGAACACAAGGAATCAAAACTCAACTCAAGACACATACACGGACAGAGATAAAAAATTTAAACATCTAAGGAATGTGGCGTTTTTTTGTTTTTTTTTATCAAAAAAACTGTTTTAAATTTGTCAACGTGAGAACTGCCAGAAGGTCAATCATCGGCTGTCCAGAGAATCTATCGAACCTGATGCTGCTACAGGAGAGGACAATATGTGCCCTGTAATTGCAACCGTTTCGACAGGCTCGAACGCAGGTCTATCCGGATTAAGAATATGTTCTATCCAACTTGGATAGAACATGTTCAAAGTAGCAAAGTAACTTGTGTAAAGAAGAATGAACCTTTTTTTTCAACCTATGCGAGACAAATAATTGAATATGCAGCCCCAGCCTTTTTTCCAACAGAGCTGAGAGTTATGAGTTACATAACTTCTGGAAAACTACTTGAGCAATTGATTGATGGTTGAGAGGTGGGACCAAAGATCTGAATATCAAACCTAGCAAACACAACTAGGCGAATACAACTAGGTGAGAACAAACTTACAAAAACCCTGAGTTGTAGATGCAAACTCCATTCATAATTTTAAAAGTTGATATGACAGGAAAATAGACCAGGAGTTATTGCTTTAAACAACCGGCGGCTATATTGTCAGCGTTAAAAACTGATGCTCAGTCCTGCAAGTACAAATAGGTGAGTACACAGAAATATGAAACATGTGTGTGTTCCTTCTAGACTAACGATCGGGGATTCCTAGATCGAAACCCGGCCAGGCAGGACTGAAATTATTGGTAGCGTTTCCTATCACCTAATGCCTCTGTTCTCCTAGCAGTAAACAGGTATCCAGGAGTTGTGAGCTTCATGTAGGGTTGCATCCTAGTGAGGGTCAGTCAGGGTGTCGATCTTGTGAGGTGGGTGTTGGTTAGGTTAGGTTAGGTTAGGTTTGGTTAGGTTAGGTTAGGTTTAGGTTAAGTTTGGTTAGGTTAGGTTAGGTTAGGTTAAGTTTGGTTAGGTTAGGTTAGGTTAGGTTAAGTTTGGTTAGGTTAGGTTTGGTTAGGTTAGGTTAGGTTAAGTTTAGGTTAGGTTAGGTTAGGTTAGGTTAGGTTAGTTAGGTTAGGTTAGTTAGGTTAGGTTAGGTTTAGGTTAGGTTAGGTTAGGTTAGGTTAGGTTAGTTAGGTTAGGTTAGGTTAGGTTAGGTTACGTTAGTTAGGTTAGGTTAGGTTAAGTTTGGTTAGGTTAGGTTAGGTTAAGTTTGGTTAGGTTAGGTTAGGTTAGGTTTGGTTAGGTTAGGTTTGGTTAGGTTAGGTTAGGTTAGGTTAGGTTTAGGTTAGGTGAGGTTAAGTTTGGTTAGGTTAGGTTAGGTTAAGTTTGGTTAGGTTAGGTTTGGTTAGGTTAGGTTAGGTTAGGTTTAGGTTAGGTTAGGTTAGGTTAGGTTAGGTTAGGTTAGGTTTAGGTTAGGTTAGGTTAGGTTTGTTAGGTTAGGTTTGGTTAGGTTTAGGTTAGGTTAGGTTAGTTAGGTTAGGTTAGGTTAGGTTAGGTTACGTTAGTTAGGTTAGGTTAGGTTAGGTTTGCTTAGGTTTAGGTTAGGTTAGTTAGGTTAGGTTAGGTTAGATTAGGTTAGGTTAGTTAGGTTAGGTTTGGTTAGGTTAGGTTACGTTACGTTAGTTAGGTTAGGTTAGATTAGTTAGGTTGGTTAGTTAGGTTAGGTTAGGTTAGGTTAGTTAGGTTTGGTTTGGTTAGCTTAGTTAGGTAAGTTAGGTAGATTGGGTTTAGGTGTAGGTTAGGTTAGATTTAGATTAGGTTAAGTTATATTAGGTTTGGTTTTAGATTGTGGTAGGTTATAGGTTAGGGTAGGGTATAGGTTAGGCTAGGTTAAGTTAGGAAATAGGCCAAGAGTTATTGCTATAAACAACCGACGGCTTAAAGGCAGACTCTAAGATTAACGCTCGATCCTCCTGGCACAAATAGGTGAGTACACATATATGTAACATGAATGATGTGTTCCTTCTCGACTCTCAATAAGGGATTCCAGGGTTCGAATCGCGGTCGGGTAGGGCTGTAATTGTTGGTAGCGTTTCCTATCACCCAATGCACCTGTTCACCTAGCAGTAAATAGGTATCCAGGAGTTAGTGAGCTACTAGCATCCTGTTGAGTGAGGGTTAGTTTAACCTTGTGGAGTGGGTGTTGGAGACCACTTTATAATCCTAACATGTATATATAGACTGCCTGACTGCCTGTCCCCCGACTCAAAGAAGTTATATGTATTGACTCAATGAAGCCTAAGAGAACATAATCCAAGGCCTAAGAGTAGTCATTCGTGCTTAGAAGAGGATTGTTTAGGTTTTATAAATAGCGGCGGGTGGCATTTATAAGCGATTTGTGCGAGATCAATGGCATCCAAACTATCATTAATGGAGAATTGGCTGGTATGTGTGAGTATCCTCCGCCGCAGTTACCATTATCATCACTCACTCACTCACAAGTTATTGGTTACCACTTGTATGCAATAACAACGGCCATACTACCACTTAAAGGACACTGCTTCTCGTCCCATTAGCCAAGTTAAGCAACTTTCAATTTGGTTAGTAATTGGATGGGTAACCTGCCTGGTAACACCAACTGCTAGTACTGCTGATGGCATTCATATTTGGACAGTCCCTGTGGATCAGTGGTAAGGCACTCACCTCGCGCTTCTCAAGCGATTTCGCCTGGGTTCATATCCTGGCTGGCAGGGGAAGAGCGGATTGACTAGGCACCAATCCTTAACTTAACGATTCTCTTCACGAAGCAGTGAATGGGTACCTGGTTGTTAAACGGTTTGTCGGGTTGTGTTCCAGGGAAAATTAACAATGAGTTTGTGTGTACTCACCTAATTGTACTCACCTTATTGTGCTTGCGGGGGTTGAGCTCTGGCTCTTTGGTCTGCCTCTCAACCGTCAATCAACAGGAGTACTGGTTCCTGAGCCTATTGGGCTCTATCATATCTACACTTGAAACTGTGTATGGAGTCAGCCTCCACCACATCACTTCCTAATGCATTCCATTTGTCAACTACTCTGACACTAAAAAAGTTCTTTCTAATATCTCTGTGGCTCATTTGGGCACTCAGTTTCCACCTGTGTCCCCTAGTACGTGTGCCCCTTGTTTTAAATAGCCTACCTTTATCTACCCTATCGATTCCCTTGAGAATCTTGAATGTGGTGATCATGTCCCCTTAACTCTTCTGTCTTCCAACGAAGTGAGGTTTAATTCCCGTAGTCTCTCCTCGTAGCTCATACCTCTTAGCTCGGGTTCTAGTCTGGTGGCAAACCTTTGAACCTTTTCCAGTTTAGTCTTATGCTTGACTAGATGTGGACTCCATGCTGGAGCTACATACTTGGGGATTGGTCTGACATATGTGGTATATAATGTTCTCAAAGATTCCTTTCAGTGTGTGTGTATTTTATAAGAAAGAGACACATAAACATGTGTGTGAATGAATATGTACACCAATTAATAGTGAATGGGCTGGCATGTGTGAGTATTAATGTATACTATGGGCCACACTCACTGAAATATGTTGTCTGTGTGTGTACATACGTGTAATTGGAGTGACTTATCCACGTGAATTTATCTGTGTGTGTATATATCCAATATGAGTGATCCTTGTCATAATTGTGACAGTTTCTGCAATTTGACTGTCGAGACTGTATGTATGTTTGTATATATATGTGTGTGTGTGTGTGTGTGTGTGTCTGTATATATGTGTGTGTGTGTGTATATATATGTGTGTGTGCGCGCGCGCGCACGAATGTCGCGCTCTGAAATATGTACCTATGATTATTAGAGTATACCATTCGAGAAAAAATGTCTAACTATTTATCGGTCCATTCTCTCTCTCTGTGCCGGCCTTCCTGCTAAAACTTGTCCACTCATTATGCTGTTGAATATCTATCTCCAATGGTCATTTACCATTAATTAATATATTATTAAGCAGATAAAGTCCTTTACAAATATCTTCATCTTTTAAAGCACATATCTTTCTTCTAACATGAATCACTATAACTCATATACTTTCATCAGTTCCAAACACTTTTCTTATTCCTTCCTTAACATCTTTCCTTATATAACCTATCTCCACAAATTAATATCTTAATGATTAACTGGCAACTCCATGCCTTTAACTCAGGCCCCCCCTCTGCAGCTCCCTCGGCCCCCACCCCCCTACCAACACCCTACCCCCAACCGAGGCCCAAATATAACTACCCCCATACCACAATTACCAGAGACCACCCCCGCCCCCTCCCCCGACCCCCGCCTAACAGAGAAAATGACCGCCACAACGCTATACTTACCCAGCCGAACCGTTCGTTCGCGTATGTACTATTTATTGTTGAAAAAACTTAGAATAAAACAAACCGGATTTTCATTCCCTAGTAAAACACATATATATATGTATACAAAACGAGGCCTAGATTAGCACATATTAGGTATTGGATTGCTTGTTTACCATTCACAAACTCATTTGGACACACACACACCACACTAAATATTAAATAATACATACCTTTAAAACACACACACACACACACACACACACACGTCAGTTTGCCTAAATTCTCCTATATTCATTCATGAAACTGCCTCACTGGACTGCAACCTCATCGAATAAGCTGTCATGTATTTCTAACTCTCAACACAAACTCACAACTTCACACGTCAATCATTGCAAATGTTGATAAATAGACACTAACTAACCTTACTACGAGATATAAATACAAGTGCAAAATTTGATTCAGAAGGCAACTCCAGCGTGGCCTAGTCGGATAGAACATGTTCTTAATCCGGATAGACCTGCGTTCGAGCCTGTCGAAACGGTTGCAAGTACAGGGCACAGATTTATCTGTGTGTCCCCTCCTGTAGGAGCATCAGTTTCGATAGATTCTCTGGATAGCTGAAGATTGATTGACTGACCCCTTGGAATGTGGGGAAGGGTTGAAATCCGGGGGCCCACGGACGGATACCTGGATCCACTGACCTCGGGCAGGTCTTTCAATTCACCTGGATTTCAGGTAGGGAGAAGGGAGGCAATTTGGGTCGACACAAATAGCTTCCTGGACCCAAAACCGCAAAGACACCCAGACACACGGAATCAAGACGCACACGGCTGCAGGAGACACAAGGACTCAAGACACACGCGGAATCAAGACACACACGGACTCAAGACACACGCGGACTCAAGACACACACGGAATCAAGATCGCGGACTCAAGACACACGCGGAATCAAGACACACGCAGACTCAAGACACACGCGGAATCAAGACACACACGGACTCAAGACACACATGGACTCAAGACAAACGGATTCAAGACACACGCGGACTCAAGACACACACGGAATCAAGACACACACGGACACTGACACGATCCCAAGGTGGAGATAAGGGAAGCAATTTGAGGGGACACAAATGGCATAATGGACTCAATACCCCAGGGATAATGACATAGACACGGACACGGACACGGATACGGACACTCATAGACTCTAACGGACACGGACACACGGAATCAATACACGGACTCAAGACACACACGGACTCAAGACACACACAGAATCAAGACACACATGGACGATCCCAAGGTGGAGATAAGGGAGGCAATTTGAGGGGACACAAATGGCATCCTGGACTCAAAACCCCAGGGATAATGGCACGGACACGGACACTAACTAACCTAACCTAAGACTCTGACGGACACGGGAACATACGGAATCAAGACACACGCGGAAACAAGACACACTCAGGAGACACACACGAAATCAAGACACATAAGGAATCAAGGCACAGACCGAATCAAGAAACACAAGGAATCAAGAAACACAAGGAATCAAGACACACACGGAATCAAGAAACACAAGGAATCAAGAAACACAAGGAATCAAGAAACACAAGGAATCAAGACAAACACGAAACCAAGAAACACAAGGAATCAAGAAACACAAGGAATCAAGAAACACAAGGAATCAAGAAACACAAGGAATCAAGAAACACAAGGAATCAAGACAAACACGAAACCAAGAAACACAAGGAATCAAGAAACACAAGGAATCAAGACACGCACGGAATCAAGACACACACGGAATCAAGACACGCACGGAATCAAGACACACACGGAATCAAGAAACACAAGGAATCAAGAAACACAAGGAATCAAGAAACACACGGAATCAAGAAACACAAGGAATCAAGAAACACAAGGAATCAAGACACAAACGGAATGAAGACACACACGGAATCAAGACACAAACGGAATCAAGACACACACGGAATCAAGAAACACAAGGAATCAAGAAACACACGGAATCAAGAAACACAAGAAATCAAGACACAAACGGAATCAAGACACAGACGGAATCAAGAAACACAAGGAATCAAGGCACAGACGGAATCAAGACACACACGGAATCAAGACACGCACGGAATCAAGAAACACAAGGAATCAAGAAACACACGGAATCAAGAAACACAAGGAATCAAGAAACACAAGGAATCAAGACAAACACGGAATCAAGAAACACAAGGAATCAAGAAACACAAGGAATCAAGACACACACGGAATCAAGACACACACGGAATCAAGACACACAAGGAATCAAGAAACAAAAGGAATCAAGAAACACACGGAATCAAGACATACACGGAATTAGAAACACAATGAATCAAGACACAAACGGAATCAAGACACACACGGAATCAAGAAACACAAGGAATGCACAGACGGAATCAAGACACACACGGAATCAAGACACACACGGAATCAAGAAACACAAGGAATCAAGGCACAGACGGAATCAAGACACACACGGAATCAAGACATACACGGAATCAAGACACAAGGAATCAAGAAATACAAGGAATCAAGGCACAGACGGAATCAAGACACACAAGGAATCAAGGCACACACGGAATCAAGAAACACAAGGAATCAAGGCACAGACGGAATCAAGACACACACGGAATCAAGACACACGGAATCAACAAACACACGGAATCAAGACACACACGGAATCAACAAACACAAGGAATCAAGACACAAACGGAATCAAGACACACACGGAATCAAGAAACACAAGGAATCAAGGCACAGACGGAATCAAGACACACACGGAATCAAGACACACACGGAATCAAGACACGCACGGAATCAAGAAACACAAGGAATCAAGACACACACGGAATCAAGAAACACAAGGAATCAAGACACACACGGAATCAAGAAACACAAGGAATCAAAACTCAACTCAAGACACATACACGGACAGAGATAAAAAATTTAAACATCTAAGGAATGTGGCGTTTTTTTGTTTTTTTTTCAAAAAAACTGTTTTAAATTTGTCAACGTGAGAACTGCCAGAAGGTCAATCATCGGCTGTCCAGAGAATCTATCGAACCTGATGCTGCTACAGGAGAGGACAATATGTGCCCTGTAATTGCAACCGTTTCGACAGGCTCGAACGCAGGTCTATCCGGATTAAGAACATGTTCTATCCGACTTGGATAGAACATGTTCAAAGTAACATTTCTAACTTGTGTAAAGAAGAATGAACCTTTTTTTTCAACCTATGCGAGACAAATAATTGAATATGCAGCCCCAGCCTTTTTTCCAACAGAGCTGAGAGTTATGAGTTACATAACTTCTGGAAAACTACTTGAGCAATTGATTGATGGTTGAGAGGTGGGACCAAAGATCTGAATATCAAACCTAGCAAACACAACTAGGTGAATACAACTAGGTGAGAACAAACTTACAAAAAGCCACAGATGTAGATGCAAACTCCATTCATAATTTTAAAAGTTGATATGACAGGAAAATAGACCAGGAGTTATTGCTTTAAACAACCGGCGGCTATATTGTCAGCGTTCAAAAACTGATGCTCAGTCCTGCAAGTACAAATAGGTGAGTACACAGAAATATGAAACATGTGTGTGTTCCTTCTAGACTAACGATCGGGGATTCCTGGATCGAAACCCGGCCAGGCAGGACTGAAATTATTGGTAGCGTTTCCTATCACCTAATGCCTCTGTTCTCCTAGCAGTAAACAGGTATCCAGGAGTTGTGAGCTTCATGTAGGGTTGCATCCTAGTGAGGGTCAGTCAGGGTGTTCGATCTTGTGAGGTGGGTGTTGGTTAGGTTAGGTTAGGTTAGGTTTGGTTAGGTTAGGTTAGGTTTAGGTTAAGTTTGGTTAGGTTAGGTTAGGTTAGGTTAAGTTTGGTTAGGTTAGGTTAGGTTAGGTTAAGTTTGGTTAGGTTAGGTTTGGTTAGGTTAGGTTAGGTTAGGTTTAGGTTAGGTTAGGTTAGGTTAGGTTAGGTTAGGTTAGTTAGGTTAGGTTAGGTTTAGGTTAGGTTAGGTTAGGTTAGGTTAGGTTAGGTTAGTTAGGTTAGGTTAGGTTAGGTTAGGTTAGTTAGTTAGGTTAGGTTAGGTTAGGTTTGGTTAGGTTAGGTTAGGTTAAGTTTGGTTAGGTTAGGTTAGGTTAGGTTTGGTTAGGTTAGGTTTGGTTAGGTTAGGTTAGGTTAGGTTAGGTTAGGTGAGGTTAAGTTTGGTTAGGTTAGGTTAGTTAGGTTAGGTTAGGTTAGGTTAGTTAGGTTAGGTTAGGTTTAGGTTAGGTTAGGTTAGGTTAGGTTAGGTTAGTTAGGTTAGGTTAGGTTAGTTAGGTTAGGTTAGGTTAGGTTAGGTTAGTTAGTTAGGTTAGGTTAGGTTAGTTTGGTTAGGTTAGGTTAGGTTAGTTGGTTAGGTAGGTTAGGTTAGGTTTGGTTAGGTTAGGTTTGGTTAGGTTAGGTTAGGTTAGGTTTAGGTTAGGTGAGGTTAGTTTGGTTAGGTTAGGTTAGGTTAGTTTGGTTAGGTTAGGTTTGGTTAGGTTAGGTTAGGTTAGTTAGGTTAGGTTTAGGTTAGGTTAGGTTAGGTTTGTTAGGTTAGGTTTGGTTAGGTTTAGGTTAGGTTAGGTTAGTTAGGTTAGGTTAGGTTAGGTTAGGTTAGTTAGTTAGGTTAGGTTAGGTTAGGTTTGGTTAGGTTAGGTTAGTTTAGGTTAGGTTAGGTTAGGTTAGTTAGGTTAGGTTAGGTTAGGTTAGGTTACATTAGTTAGGTTAGGTTAGGTTAGGTTTGGTTAGGTTAGGTTAGGTTAGTTAGGTTAGGTTAGTTAGATTAGGTTAGGTTAGTTAGGTTAGGTTTGGTTAGGTTAGGTTACGTTACGTTAGTTAGGTTAGGTTAGATTAGTTAGGTTAGGTTAGTTAGGTTAGGTTGGTTAGGTTAGTTAGGTTAGGTTTGGTTTGGTTAGCTTAGTTAGGTAAGTTAGGTAGATTGGGTTTAGGTGTAGGTTAGGTTAGATTTAGATTAGGTTAAGTTATTTAGGTTTGGTTTTAGATTGTGGTAGGTTATAGGTTAGGGTAGGGTATAGGTTAGGCTAGGTTAAGTTAGGAAATAGGCCAAGAGTTATTGCTATAAACAACCGACGGCTTAAAGGCAGACTCTAAGATTAACGCTCGATCCTCCTGGCACAAATAGGTGAGTACACATATATGTAACATGAATGATGTGTTCCTTCTCGACTCTCAATAAGGGATTCCAGGGTTCGAATCGCGGTCGGGTAGGGCTGTAATTGTTGGTAGCGTTTCCTATCACCCAATGCACCTGTTCACCTAGCAGTAAATAGGTATCCAGGAGTTAGTGAGCTACTAGCATCCTGTTGAGTGAGGGTTAGTTTAACCTTGTGGGGTGGGTGTTGGAGACCACTTTATAATCCTAACATGTATATATAGACTGCCTGACTGCCTGTCCCCCGACTCAAAGAAGTTATATGTATTGACTCAATGAAGCCTAAGAGAACATAATCCAAGGCCTAAGAGTAGTCATTCGTGCTTAGAAGAGGATTGTTTAGGTTTTATAAATAGCGGCGGGTGGCATTTATAAGTGATTTGTGCGAGATCAATGGCATCCAAGCATTTCCATGTTGGTGCTATAGTCCACTTTTGGTTGGTTTGTTTGACTATAAGAACTATCATTAATGGAGAATTGGCTGGTATGTGTGAGTATCCTCCGCCGCAGTTACCATTATCATCACTCACTCACTCACAAGTTATTGGTTACCACTTGTATGCAATAACAACGGCCATACTACCACTTAAAGGACACTGCTTCTCGTCCCATTAGCCAAGTTAAGCAACTTTCAATTTGGTTAGTAATTGGATGGGTAACCTGCCTGGTAACACCAACTGCTAGTGCTGCTGATGGCATTCATATTTGGACAGTCCCTGTGGATCAGTGGTAAGGCACTCACCTCGCGCTTCTCAAGCGATTTCGCCTGGGTTCATATCCTGGCTGGCAGGGGAAGAGCGGATTGACTAGGCACCAATCCTTAACTTAACGATTCTCTTCACGAAGCAGTGAATGGGTACCTGGTTGTTAAACGGTTTGTCGGGTTGTGTTCCAGGGAAAATTAACAATGAGTTTGTGTGTACTCACCTAATTGTACTCACCTTATTGTGCTTGCGGGGGTTGAGCTCTGGCTCTTTGGTCTGCCTCTCAACCGTCAATCAACAGGAGTACTGGTTCCTGAGCCTATTGGGCTCTATCATATCTACACTTGAAACTGTGTATGGAGTCAGCCTCCACCACATCACTTCCTAATGCATTCCATTTGTCAACTACTCTGACACTAAAAAAGTTCTTTCTAATATCTCTGTGGCTCATTTGGGCACTCAGTTTCCACCTGTGTCCCCTAGTACGTGTGCCCCTTGTTTTAAATAGCCTACCTTTATCTACCCTATCGATTCCCTTGAGAATCTTGAATGTGGTGATCATGTCCCCCTTAACTCTTCTGTCTTCCAACGAAGTGAGGTTTAATTCCCGTAGTCTCTCCTCGTAGCTCATACCTCTTAGCTCGGGTTCTAGTCTGGTGGCAAACCTTTGAACCTTTTCCAGTTTAGTCTTATGCTTGACTAGATGTGGACTCCATGCTGGAGCTGCATACTTGGGGATTGGTCTGACATATGTGGTATATAATGTTCTCAAAGATTCCTTTCAGTGTGTGTGTATTTTATAAGAAAGAGACACATAAACATGTGTGTGAATGAATATGTACACCAATTAATAGTGAATGGGCTGGCATGTGTGAGTATTAATGTATACTATGGGCCACACTCACTGAAATATGTTGTCTGTGTGTGTACATACGTGTAATTGGAGTGACTTATCCACGTGAATTTATCTGTGTGTGTATTATCCAATATGAGTGATCCTTGTCATAATTGTGACAGTTTCTGCAATTTGACTGTCGAGACTGTATGTATGTTTGTATATATGTGTGTGTGTGTGTGTGTGTGTGTGTGTGTGTGTGTGTGTGTGTGTGTGTCTGTATATATGTGTGTGTGTGTATATATGTGTGTGTGCGCGCGCGCACGAATGTCGCGCTCTGAAATATGTACCTATGATTATTAGAGTATACCATTCGAGAAAAAATGTCTAACTATTTATCGGTCCATTCTCTCTCTCTGTGCCGGCCTTCCTGCTAAAACTTGTCCACTCATTATGCTGTTGAATATCTATCTCCAATGGTCATTTACCATTAATTAATATATTATTAAGCAGATAAAGTCCTTTACAAATATCTTCATCTTTTAAAGCACATATCTTTCTTCTAACATGAATCACTATAACTCATATACTTTCATCAGTTCCAAACACTTTTCTTATTCCTTCCTTAACATCTTTCCTTATATAACCTATCTCCACAAATTAATATCTTAATGATTAACTGGCAACTCCATGCCTTTAACTCAGGCCCCCCCTCTGCAGCTCCCTCGGCCCCCACCCCCCTACCAACACCCTACCCCCAACCGAGGCCCAAATATAACTACCCCCATACCACAATTACCAGAGACCACCCCCGCCCCCTCCCCCGACCCCCGCCTAACAGAGAAAATGACCGCCACAACGCTATACTTACCCAGCCGAACCGTTCGTTCGCGTATGTACTATTTATTGTTGAAAAAACTTAGAATAAAACAAACCGGATTTTCATTCCCTAGTAAAACACATATATATATGTATACAAAACGAGGCCTAGATTAGCACATATTAGGTATTGGATTGCTTGTTTACCATTCACAAACTCATTTGGACACACACACACCACACTAAATATTAAATAATACATACCTTTAAACACACACACACACACACACACACACACACACGTCAGTTTGCCTAAATTCTCCAATATTCATTCATGAAACTGCCTCACTGGACTGCAACCTCATCGAATAAGCTGTCATGTATTTCTAACTCTCAACACAAACTCACAACTTCACACGTCAATCATTGCAAATGTTGATAAATAGACACTAACTAACCTTACTACGAGATATAAATACAAGTGCAAAATTTGATTCAGAAGGCAACTCCAGCGTGGCCTAGTCGGATAGAACATGTTCTTAATCCGGATAGACCTGCGTTCGAGCCTGTCGAAACGGTTGCAAGTACAGGGCACAGATTTATCTGTGTGTCCCCTCCTGTAGGAGCATCAGTTTCGATAGATTCTCTGGATAGCTGAAGATTGATTGACTGACCCCTTGGAATGTGGGGAAGGGTTGAAATCCGGGGGCCCACGGACGGATACCTGGATCCACTGACCTCGGGCAGGTCTTTCAATTCACCTGGATTTCAGGTGGGGAGAAGGGAGGCAATTTGGGTCGACACAAATAGCTTCCTGGACCCAAAACCCCAAAGACACCCAGACACACGGAATCAAGACGCACACGGCTGCAGGAGACACAAGGACTCAAGACACACGCGGAATCAAGACACACACGGACTCAAGACACACGCGGACTCAAGACACACACGGAATCAAGACTCGCGGACTCAAGACACACGGAATCAAGACACACGCAGACTCAAGACACACGCGGAATCAAGACACACATGGACTCAAGACACACATGGACTCAAGACACAAACGGATTCAAGACACACGCGGACTCAAGACACACACGGAATCAAGACACACACGGACACTGACACGATCCCAAGGTGGAGATAAGGGAGGCAATTTGAGGGGACACAAATGGCATCCTGGACTCAATACCCCAGGGATAATGACATAGACACGGACACGGACACGGATACGGACACTCATAGACTCTAACGGACACGGACACACGGAATCAATACACGGACTCAAGACACACACGGACTCAAGACACACACAGAATCAAGACACACATGGACACTGACACGATCCCAAGGTGGAGATAAGGGAGGCAATTTGAGGGGACACAAATGGCATCCTGGACTCAAAACCCCAGGGATAATGGCACGGACACGGACACTAACTAACCTAACCTAAGACTCTGACGGACACGGGAACATACGGAATCAAGACACACGCGGAAACAAGACACACTCAGGAGACACACACGAAATCAAGACACATAAGGAATCAAGGCACAGACCGAATCAAGAAACACAAGGAATCAAGAAACACAAGGAATCAAGACACACACGGAATCAAGAAACACAAGGAATCAAGAAACACAAGGAATCAAGAAACACAAGGAATCAAGACAAACACGAAACCAAGAAACACAAGGAATCAAGAAACACAAGGAATCAAGAAACACAAGGAATCAAGAAACACAAGGAATCAAGAAACACAAGGAATCAAGACAAACACGAAACCAAGAAACACAAGGAATCAAGAAACACAAGGAATCAAGACACGCACGGAATCAAGACACACACGGAATCAAGACACGCACGGAATCAAGACACACACGGAATCAAGAAACACAAGGAATCAAGAAACACAAGGAATCAAGAAACACACGGAATCAAGAAACACAAGGAATCAAGAAACACAAGGAATCAAGACACAAACGGAATGAAGACACACACGGAATCAAGACACAAACGGAATCAAGACACACACGGAATCAAGAAACACAAGGAATCAAGAAACACACGGAATCAAGAAACACAAGGAATCAAGACACAAACGGAATCAAGACACAGACGGAATCAAGAAACACAAGGAATCAAGGCACAGACGGAATCAAGACACACACGGAATCAAGACACGCACGGAATCAAGAAACACACGGAATCAAGAAAAACAAGGAATCAAGAAACACAAGGAATCAAGAAACACAAGGAATCAAGACAAACACGGAATCAAGAAACACAAGGAATCAAGAAACACAAGGAATCAAGACACACACGGAATCAAGACACACACGGAATCAAGACACACAAGGAATCAAGAAACACACGGAATCAAGAAACACACGGAATCAAGACATACACGGAATTAGGAAACACAAGGAATCAAGACACAAACGGAATCAAGACACACACGGAATCAAGAAACACAAGGAATGCACAGACGGAATCAAGACACACACGGAATCAAGACACACACGGAATCAAGAAACACAAGGAATCAAGGCACAGACGGAATCAAGACACACACGGAATCAAGACATACACGGAATCAAGACACACACGGACACTGACACGATCCCAAGGTGGAGATAAGGGAGGCAATTTGAGGGGACACAAATGGCATCCTGGACTCAATACCCCAGGGATAATGACATAGACACGGACACGGACACGAATACGGACACTCATAGACTCTAACGGACACGGACACACGGAATCAACACACGGACTCAAGACACACACGGACTCAAGACACACACAGAATCAAGACACACATGGACACTGACACGATCCCAAGGTGGAGATAGGGGAGGCAATTTGAGGGGACACAAATGGCATCCTGGACTCAAAACCCCAGGGATAATGGCACGAACACGGACACTAACTAACCTAACCTAAGACTCTGACGGACACGGGAACATACGGAATCAAGACACACGCGGAAACAAGACACACTCAGGAGACACACACGAAATCAAGACACATAAGGATTCAAGGCACAGACCGAATCAAGAAACACAAGGAATCAAGAAACACAAGGAATCAAGACACACACGGAATCAAGAAACACAAGGAATCAAGAAACACAAGGAATCAAGAAACACAAGGAATCAAGACAAACACAAAACCAAGAAACACAAGGAATCAAGAAACACAAGGAATCAAGAAACACAAGGAATCAAGAAACACAAGGAATCAAGACAAACACGAAACCAAGAAACACAAGGAATCAAGAAACACAAGGAATCAAGACACGCACGGAATCAAGACACACACGGAATCAAGACACGCACGGAATCAAGACACACACGGAATCAAGACACGCACGGAATCAAGAAACACAAGGAATCAAGAAACACACGGAATCAAGAAACACAAGGAATCAAGAAACACAAGGAATCAAGACACAAACGGAATCAAGACACACACGGAATCAAGACACAAACGGAATCAAGACACACACGGAATCAAGACACGCACGGAATCAAGACACACACGGAATCAAGACACGCACGGAATCAAGAAACACAAGGAATCAAGAAACACACGGAATCAAGAAACACAAGGAATCAAGAAACACAAGGAATCAAGACACGCACGGAATCAAGACACACACGGAATCAAGACACGCACGGAATCAAGAAACACAAGGAATCAAGAAATACACAGAATCAAGAAACACAAGGAATCAAGAAACACAAGGAATCAAGACACAAACGGAATCAAGACACACACGGAATCAAGACACAAACGGAATCAAGACACACACGGAATCAAGAAACACAAGGAATCAAGAAACACACGGAATCAAGAAACACAAGAAATCAAGACACAAACGGTATCAAGACACACACGGAATCAAGAAACACAAGGAATCAAGGCACAGACGGAATCAAGACACACACGGAATCAAGACACGCACGGAATCAAGAAACACAAGGAATCAAGAAACACACGGAATCAGGAAACACAAGGAATCAAGAAACACAAGGAATCAAGAAACACAAGGAATCAAGACAAACACGGAATCAAGAAACACAAGGAATCAAGAAACACAAGGAATCAAGACACACACGGAATCAAGACACACACGGAATCAAGACACACAAGGAATCAAGAAACAAAAGGAATCAAGAAACACACGGAATCAAGACACACACGGAATTAAGAAACACAAGGAATCAAGACAAACGGAATCAAGACACACACGGAATCAAGAAACACAAGGAATGCACAGACGGAATCAAGACACACACGGAATCAAGAAACACAAGGAATCAAGGCACAGACGGAATCAAGACACACGGAATCAAGACATACACGGAATCAAGGCACACTCGGAATCAAGAAACACAAGGAATCAAGGCACAGACGGAATCAAGACACACAAGGAATCAAGGCACATACGGAATCAAGAAACACAAGGAATCAAGGCACAGACGGAATCAAGACACACACGGAATCAAGACACACGGAATCAACAAACACACGGAATCAAGACACACACGGAATCAACAAACACAAGGAATCAAGACACAAACGGAATCAAGACACACACGGAATCAAGAAACACAAGGAATCAAGGCACAGACGGAATCAAGACACACAAGGAATCAAGGCACATACGGAATCAAGAAACACAAGGAATCAAGGCACAGACGGAATCAAGACACACACGGAATCAAGACACACGGAATCAACAAACACACGGAATCAAGACACACACGGAATCAACAAACACAAGGAATCAAGACACAAACGGAATCAAGACACACACGGAATCAAGAAACACAAGGAATCAAGGCACAGACGGAATCAAGACACACACGGAATCAAGACACACACGGAATCAAGACACGCACGGAATCAGAAACACAAGGAATCAAGACACACACGGAATCAAGAAACACAAGGAATCAAGACACACACGGAATCAAGAAACACAAGGAATCAAAACTCAACTCAAGACACATACACGGACAGAGATAAAAAATTTAAACATCTAAGGAATGTGGCGTTTTTTTTTTTTGTTTTTATCAAAAAACTGTTTTAAATTTGTCAACGTGAGAACTGCCAGAAGGTCAATCATCGGCTGTCCAGAGAATCTATCGAACCTGATGCTGCTACAGGAGAGGACAATATGTGCCCTGTAATTGCAACCGTTTCGACAGGCTCGAACGCAGGTCTATCCGGATTAAGAATATGTTCTATCCGACTTGGATAGAACATGTTCAAAGTAACATTTCTAACTTGTGTAAAGAAGAATGAACCTTTTTTTTCAACCTATGCGAGACAAATAATTGAATATGCAGCCCCAGCCTTTTTTCCAACAGAGCTGAGAGTTATGAGTTACATAACTTCTGGAAAACTACTTGAGCAATTGATTGATGGTTGAGAGGTGGGACCAAAGATCTGAATATCAAACCTAGCAAACACAACTAGGTGAATACAACTAGGTGAGAACAAACTTACAAAAACCCACAGTTGTAGATGCAAACTCCATTCATAATTTTAAAAGTTGATATGACAGGAAAATAGACCAGGAGTCATTGCTTTAAACAACCGGCGGCTATATTGTCAGCGTTCAAAAACTGATGCTCAGTCCTGCAAGTACAAATGGGTGAGTACAATGAAATATGAAACATGTGTGTGTTCCTTCTAGACTAACGATCTGGGATTCCTGGGTCGAAACCCGGCCAGGCAGGACTGAAATTATTGGTAGCGTTTCCTATCACCTAATGTCTCTGTTCTCCTAGCAGTAAACAGGTATCCAGGAGTTGTGAGCTACATGTAGGGTTGCATCCTAGTGAGGGTCAGTCAGGGTGTTCGATCTTGTGAGGTGGGTGTTGGTTAGGTTAGGTTAGGTTAGGTTTGGTTTAGGTTAGGTTAGGTTAGGTTAAGTTTGGTTAGGTTAGGTTAGGTTAGGTTTGGTTAGGTTAGGTTAGGTTTAGGTTAAGTTTGGTTAGGTAGGTTAGGTTAGGTTAAGTTTGGTTAGGTTAGGTTAGGTTAGGTTTGGTTAGGTTAGGTTAGGTTTAGGTTAAGGTTTGGTTAGGTTAGGTTAGGTTAGGTTAAGTTTGGTTAGGTTAGGTTAGTTTAGGTAAGTTTGGTTAGGTTAGGTTTGGTTAGGTTAGGTTAGGTTAGGTTAGGTTAGGTTTAGGTTAGGTTAGGTTAGGTTAGGTTTGTTAGGTTAGGTTTGGTTAGGTTTAGGTTAGGTTAGGTTAGTTAGGTTAGGTTAGGTTAGGTTAGGTTAGGTTAGGTTAGTTAGTTAGGTTAGGTTTAGGTTAGGTTAGGTTAGGTTAGGTTAGGTTAGGTAGGTTAGTTAGGTTAGGTTACGTTAGTTAGGTTAGGTTAGGTTAGTTTGGTTAGGTTAGGTTAGGTTAGGTTAGGTTAGGTTAGTTACGTTAGTTAGGTTAGGTTAGGTTAAGTTTTGGTTAGGTTAGGTTAGGTTAAGTTTGGTTAGGTTAGGTTTGGTTAGGTTAGGTTAGGTTTAGGTTAGGTGAGGTTAAGTTTGGTTAGGTTAGTTTAGGTTAAGTTTGGTTAGGTTAGGTTTGGTTAGGTTAGGTTTTGGTTAGGTTTAGGTTAGGTTAGGTTAGGTTTAGGTTATGTTAGGTTAGTTAGGTTAGGTTTAGGTTAGGTTAGGTTAGGTTTGTTAGGTTAGGTTTGGTTAGGTTTAGGTTAGGTTAGGTTAGTTAGGTTAGGTTTGGTTAGGTTTAGGTTAGGTTAGGTTAGGTTTTGTTAGGTTAGGTTTAGGTTAGGTTAGGTTAGGTTAGGTTTAGTTAGGTTAGGTTTGGTTAGGTTTAGGTTAGGTTAGGTTAGGTTAGTTAGGTTAGGTTAGGTTAGGTTAGGTTACGTTAGTTAGGGTTAGGTTAGGTTAGGTTGGTTAGGTTAGGTTAGGTTAGTTAGGTTAGGTTAGGTTAGATTAGGTTAGGTTAGTTAGGTTAGGTTTGGTTAGGTTAGGTTACGTTACGTTAGTAGGTTAGGTTAGATTAGTTAGGTTAGGTTAGTTAGGTTAGGTTAGGTTAGGTTAGTTAGGTTAGGTTTGGTTGGTTAGCTTAGTTAGGTAAGTTAGGTAGATTGGGTTTAGGTGTAGGTTAGGTTAGATTTAGATTAGGTAAGTTATATTAGGTTTGGTTTTAGATTGTGGTAGGTTATAGGTTAGGGTAGGGTATAGGTTAGGCTAGGTTAAGTTAGGAAATAGGCCAAGAGTTATTGCTATAAACAACCGACGGCTTAAAGGCAGACTCTAAGATTAACGCTCAATCCTCCTGGCACAAATAGGTGAGTACACATATATGTAACATGAATGATGTGTTCCTTCTCGACTCTCAATAAGGGATTCCAGGGTTCGAATCGCGGTCGGGTAGGGCTGTAATTGTTGGTAGCGTTTCCTATCACCCAATGCACCTGTTTCACCTAGCAGTAAATAGGTATCCAGGAGTTAGTGAGCTACTAGCATCCTGTTGAGTGAGGGTTAGTTTAACCTTGTGGGGTGGGTGTTGGAGACCACTTTATAATCCTAACATGTATATATAGACTGCCTGACTGCCTGTCCCCCGACTCAAAGAAGTTATATGTATTGACTCAATGAAGCCTAAGAGAACTAATCCAAGGCCTAAGAGTAGTCATTCGTGCTTAGAAGAGGATTGTTAGGTTTTATAAATAGCGGCGGGTGGCATTTATAAGTGATTTGTGCGAGATCAATGGCATCCAAACATTCCATGTTGGTGCTATAGTCCCACTTTTGGTTGGTTTGTTTGACTATAAGAACTATCATTAATGGAGAATTGGCTGGTATGTGTGAGTATCCTCCGCCGCAGTTACCATTATCATCACTCACTCACTCACAAGTTATTGGTTACCACTTGTATGCAATAACAACGGCCATACTACCACTTAAAGGACACTGCTTCTCGTCCCATTAGCCAAGTTAAGCAACTTTCAATTTGGTTAGTAATTGGATGGGTAACCTGCCTGGTAACACCAACTGCTAGTACTGCTGATGGCATTCATATTTGGACAGTCCCTGTGGATCAGTGGTAAGGCACTCACCTCGCGCTTCTCAAGCGATTTCGCCTGGGTTCATATCCTGGCTGGCAGGGGAAGAGCGGATTGACTAGGCACCAATCCTTAACTTAACGATTCTCTTCACGAAGCAGTGAATGGGTACCTGGTTGTTAAACGGTTTGTCGGGTTGTGTTCCAGGGAAAATTAACAATGAGTTTGTGTGTACTCACCTAATTGTACTCACCTTATTGTGCTTGCGGGGGTTGAGCTCTGGCTCTTTGGTCTGCCTCTCAACCGTCAATCAACAGGAGTACTGGTTCCTGAGCCTATTGGGCTCTATCATATCTACACTTGAAACTGTGTATGGAGTCAGCCTCCACCACATCACTTCCTAATGCATTCCATTTGTCAACTACTCTGACACTAAAAAAGTTCTTTCTAATATCTCTGTGGCTCATTTGGGCACTCAGTTTCCACCTGTGTCCCCTAGTACGTGTGCCCCTTGTTTTAAATAGCCTACCTTTATCTACCCTATCGATTCCCTTGAGAATCTTGAATGTGGTGATCATGTCCCCCTTAACTCTTCTGTCTTCCAACGAAGTGAGGTTTAATTCCCGTAGTCTCTCCTCGTAGCTCATACCTCTTAGCTCGGGTTCTAGTCTGGTGGCAAACCTTTGAACCTTTTCCAGTTTAGTCTTATGCTTGACTAGATGTGGACTCCATGCTGGAGCTGCATACTTGGGGATTGGTCTGACATATGTGGTATATAATGTTCTCAAAGATTCCTTTCAGTGTGTGTGTATTTTATAAGAAAGAGGACACATAAACATGTGTGTGAATGAATATGTACACCAATTAATAGTGAATGGGCTGGCATGTGTGAGTATTAATGTATACTATGGGCCACACTCACTGAAATATGTTGTCTGTGTGTGTACATACGTGTAATTGGAGTGACTTATCCACGTGAATTTATCTGTGTGTGTATATATCCAATATGAGTGATCCTTGTCATAATTGTGACAGTTTCTGTAATTTGACTGTCGAGACTGTATGTATGTTTGTATATATGTGTGTGTGTGTGTGTGTGTGTGTGTCTGTATATATGTGTGTGTGTGTGTATATATATATGTGTGTGTGCGCGCGCGCGCACGAATGTCGCGCTCTGAAATATGTACCTATGATTATTAGAGTATACCATTCGAGAAAAAATGTCTAACTATTTATCGGTCCATTCTCTCTCTCTGTGCCGGCCTTCCTGCTAAAACTTGTCCACTCATTATGCTGTTGAATATCTATCTCCAATGGTCATTTACCATTAATTAATATATTATTAAGCAGATAAAGTCCTTTACAAATATCTTCATCTTTTAAAGCACATATCTTTCTTCTAACATGAATCACTATAACTCATATACTTTCATCAGTTCCAACACTTTTCTTATTCCTTCCTTAACATCTTTCCTTATATAACCTATCTCCACAAATTAATATCTTAATGATTAACTGGCAACTCCATGCCTTTAACTCAGGCCCCCCCTCTGCAGCTCCCTCGGCCCCCACCCCCCTACCAACACCCTACCCCGCAACCGAGGCCCAAATATAACTACCCCGATACCACAATTACCAGAGACCACCCCCGCCCCCTCCCCCGACCCCCGCCTAACAGAGAAAATGACCGCCACAACGCTATACTTACCCAGCCGAACCGTTCGTTCGCGTATGTACTATTTATTGTTGAAAAAACTTAGAATAAAACAAACCGGATTTTCATTCCCTAGTAAAACACATATATATATGTATACAAAACGAGGCCTAGATTAGCACATATTAGGTATTGGATTGCTTGTTTACCATTCACAAACTCATTTGGACACACACACACCACACTAAATATTAAATAATACATACCTTTAAACACACACACACACACACACACACACACACGTCAGTTTGCCTAAATTCTCCAATATTCATTCATGAAACTGCCTCACTGGACTGCAACCTCATCGAATAAGCTGTCATGTATTTCTAACTCTCAACACAAACTCACAACTTCACACGTCAATCATTGCAAATGTTGATAAATAGACACTAACTAACCTTACTACGAGATATAAATACAAGTGCAAAATTTGATTCAGAAGGCAACTCCAGCGTGGCCTAGTCGGATAGAACATGTTCTTAATCCGGATAGACCTGCGTTCGAGCCTGTCGAAACGGTTGCAAGTACAGGGCACAGATTTATCTGTGTGTCCCCTCCTGTAGGAGCATCAGTTTCGATAGATTCTCTGGATAGCTGAAGATTGATTGACTGACCCCTTGGAATGTGGGGAAGGGTTGAAATCCGGGGGCCCACGGACGGATACCTGGATCCACTGACCTCGGGCAGGTCTTTCAATTCACCTGGATTTCAGGTGGGGAGAAGGGAGGCAATTTGGGTCGACACAAATAGCTTCCTGGACCCAAAACCCCAAAGACACCCAGACACACGGAATCAAGACGCACACGGCTGCAGGAGACACAAGGACTCAAGACACACGCGGAATCAAGACACACACGGACTCAAGACACACGCGGACTCAAGACACACGGAATCAAGACTCGCGGACTCAAGACACACGCGGAATCAAGACACACGCAGACTCAAGACACACGCGGAATCAAGACACACACGGACTCAAGACACACATGGACTCAAGACACAAACGGATTCAAGACACACGCGGACTCAAGACACACACGGAATCAAGACACACACGGACACTGACACGATCCCAAGGTAAGATAAGATATAAGATAAGGGAGGCAATTTGAGGGGACACAAATGGCATCCTGGACTCAATATCCCAGGGATAATGACATAGACACGGACACGGACACGGATACGGACACTCATAGACTCTAACGGACACGGACACACGGAATCAATACACGGACTCAAGACACACACGGACTCAAGACACACACAGAATCAAGACACACATGGACACTGACACGATCCCAAGGTGGAGATAAGGGAGGCAATTTGAGGGGACACAAATGGCATCCTGGACTCAAAACCCCAGGGATAATGGCACGGACAAGGACACTAACTAACCTAACCTAAGACTCTGACGGACACGGGAACATACGGAATCAAGACACACGCGGAAACAAGACACACTCAGGAGACACACACGAAATCAAGACACATAAGGAATCAAGGCACAGACCGAATCAAGAAACACAAGGAATCAAGAAACACAAGGAATCAAGACACACACGGAATCAAGAAACACAAGGAATCAAGAAACACAAGGAATCAAGAAACACAAGGAATCAAGACAAACACGAAACCAAGAAACACAAGGAATCAAGAAACACAAGGGATCAAGAAACACAAGGAATCAAGAAACACAAGGAATCAAGAAACACAAGGAATCAAGACAAACACGAAACCAAGAACACAAGGAATCAAGAAACACAAGGAATCAAGACACGCACGGAATCAAGACACACACGGAATCAAGACACGCACGGAATCAAGACACACACGGAATCAAGAAACACAAGGAATCAAGAAACACAAGGAATCAAGAAACACACGGAATCAAGAAACACAAGGAATCAAGAAACACAAGGAATCAAGACACAAACGGAATGAAGACACACACGGAATCAAGACACAAACGGAATCAAGACACACACGGAATCAAGAAACACAAGGAATCAAGAAACACACGGAATCAAGAAACACAAGGAATCAAGACACAAACGGAATCAAGACACAGACGGAATCAAGAAACACAAGGAATCAAGGCACAGACGGAATCAAGACACACACGGAATCAAGACACGCACGGAATCAAGAAACACAAGGAATCAAGAAACACACGGAATCAAGAAACACAAGGAATCAAGAAACACAAGGAATCAAGAAACACAAGGAATCAAGACAAACACGGAATCAAGAAACAAAAGGAATCAAGAAACACAAGGAATCAAGACACACACGGAATCAAGACACACACGGAATCAAGACACACAAGGAATCAAGAAACAAAAGGAATCAAGAAACACACGGAATCAAGACATACACGGAATTAGGAAACACAAGGAATCAAGACACAAACGGAATCAAGACACACACGGAATCAAGAAACACAAGGAATGCACAGACGGAATCAAGACACACACGGAATCAAGACACACACGGAATCAAGAAACACAAGGAATCAAGGCACAGACGGAATCAAGACACACACGGAATCAAGACATACACGGAATCAAGACACACACGGACACTGACACGATCCCAAGGTGGAGATAAGGGAGGCAATTTGAGGGGACACAAATGGCATCCTGGACTCAATACCCCAGGGATAATGACATAGACACGGACACGGACACGGATACGGACACTCATAGACTCTAACGGACACGGACACACGGAATCAATACACGGACTCAAGACACACACGGACTCAAGACACACACAGAATCAAGACACACATGGACACTGACACGATCCCAAGGTGGAGATAAGGGAGGCAATTGAGGGGACACAAATGGCATCCTGGACTCAAAACCCCAGGGATAATGGCACGGACAAGGACACTAACTAACCTAACCTAAGACTCTGACGGACACGGGAACATACGGAATCAAGACACACGCGGAAACAAGACACACTCAGGAGACACACACGAAATCAAGACACATAAGGAATCAAGGCACAGACCGAATCAAGAAACACAAGGAATCAAGAAACACAAGGAATCAAGACACACACGGAATCAAGAAACACAAGGAATCAAGAAACACAAGGAATCAAGAAACACAAGGAATCAAGACAAACACGAAACCAAGAAACACAAGGAATCAGAAACACAAGGGATCAAGAAACACAAGGAATCAAGAAACACAAGGAATCAAGAAACACAAGGAATCAAGACAAACACGAAACCAAGAAACACAAGGAATCAAGAAACACAAGGAATCAAGACACGCACGGAATCAAGACACACACGGAATCAAGACACGCACGGAATCAAGACACACACGGAATCAAGAAACACAAGGAATCAAGAAACACAAGGAATCAAGAAACACACGGAATCAAGAAACACAAGGAATCAAGAAACACAAGGAATCAAGACACAAACGGAATGAAGACACACACGGAATCAAGACACAAACGGAATCAAGACACACACGGAATCAAGAAACACAAGGAATCAAGAAACACACGGAATCAAGAAACACAAGGAATCAAGACACAAACGGAATCAAGACACAGACGGAATCAAGAAACACAAGGAATCAAGGCACAGACGGAATCAAGACACACACGGAATCAAGACACGCACGGAATCAAGAAACACAAGGAATCAAGAAACACACGGAATCAAGAAACACAAGGAATCAAGAAACACAAGGAATCAAGAAACACAAGGAATCAAGACAAACACGGAATCAAGAAACAAAAGGAATCAAGAAACACAAGGAATCAAGACACACACGGAATCAAGACACACACGGAATCAAGACACACAAGGAATCAAGAAACAAAAGGAATCAAGAAACACACGGAATCAAGACATACACGGAATTAGGAAACACAAGGAATCAAGACACAAACGGAATCAAGACACACACGGAATCAAGAAACACAAGGAATGCACAGACGGAATCAAGACACACACGGAATCAAGACACACACGGAATCAAGAAACACAAGGAATCAAGGCACAGACGGAATCAAGACACACACGGAATCAAGACATACACGGAATCAAGACACACACGGACACTGACACGATCCCAAGGTGGAGATAAGGGAGGCAATTTGAGGGGACACAAATGGCATCCTGGACTCAATACCCCAGGGATAATGACATAGACACGGACACGGACACGGATACGGACACTCATAGACTCTAACGGACACGGACACACGGAATCAACACACGGACTCAAGACACACACGGACCCAAGAAACACACAGAATCAAGACACACATGGACACTGACACGATCCCAAGGTGGAGATAAGGGAGGCAATTTGAGGGGACACAAATGGCATCCTGGACTCAAAACCCCAGGGATATTGGCACGAACACGGACACTAACTAACCTAACCTAAGACTCTGACGGACACGGGAACATACGGAATCAAGACACACGCGGAAACAAGACACACTCAGGAGACACACACGAAATCAAGACACATAAGGAATCAAGGCACAGACCGAATCAAGAAACAAAAGGAATCAAGAAACACAAGTAATCAAGACACACACGGAATCAAGAAACACAAGGAATCAAGAAACACAAGGAATCAAGAAACACAAGGAATCAAGACAAACACGAAACCAAGAAACACAAGGAATCAAGAAACACAAGGAATCAAGAAACACAAGGAATCAAGAAACACAAGGAATCAAGACAAACACGAAACCAAGAAACACAAGGAATCAAGAAACACAAGGAATCAAGACACGCACGGAATCAAAACACACACGGAATCAAGACACACACGGAATCAAGACACACACGGAATCAAGACACGCACGGAATCAAGAAACACAAGGAATCAAGAAACACACGGAATGAAGAAACACAAGGAATCAAGAAACACAAGGAATCAAGACACAAACGGAATCAAGACACACACGGAATCAAGACACAAACGGAATCAAGACACACACGGAATCAAGAAACACAAGGAATCAAGAAACACACGGAATCAAGAAACACAAGAAATCAAGACACAAACGGAATCAAGACACACACGGAATCAAGAAACACAAGGAATCAAGGCACAGACGGAATGACGACACACACGGAATCATGACGCGCACGGAATCAAGAAACACAAGGAATCAAGAAACACACGGAATCAAGAAACACAAGGAATCAAGAAACACAAGGAATCAAGAAACACAAGGAATCAAGACAAACACGGAATCATGAAACACAAGGAATCAAGAAACACAAGGAATCAAGACACACACGGAATCAAGACACACACGGAATCAAGACACACAAGGAATCAAGAAACAAAAGGAATCAAGAAACACACGGAATCAAGACACACACGGAATTAAGAAACACAAGGAATCAAGACACAAACGGAATCAAGACACACACGGAATCAAGAAACACAAGGAATGCACAGACGGAATCAAGACACACACGGAATCAAGAAACACAAGGAATCAAGGCACAGACGGAATCAAGACACACACGGAATCAAGACATACACGGAATCAAGGCACACTCGGAATCAAGAAACACAAGGAATCAAGGCACAGACGGAATCAAGACACACAAGGAATCAAGGCACATACGGAATCAAGAAACACAAGGAATCAAGGCACAGACGGAATCAAGACACACACGGAATCAAGACACACGGAATCAACAAACACACGGAATCAAGACACACACGGAATCAACAAACACAAGGAATCAAGACACAAACGGAATCAAGACACACACGGAATCAAGAAACACAAGGAATCAAGGCACAGACGGAATCAAGACACACACGGAATCAAGACACACACGGAATCAAGACACGCACGGAATCAAGAAACACAAGGAATCAAGACACACACGGAATCAAGAAACACATGGAATCAAGACACACACGGAATCAAGAAACACAAGGAATCAAAACTCAACTCAAGACACATACACGGACAGAGATAAAAAATTTAAACATCTAAGGAATGTGGCGTTTTTTTGTTTTGTTTCTATCAAAAAAAACTGTTTTAAATTTGTCAACGTGAGAACTGCCAGAAGGTCAATCATCGGCTGTCCAGAGAATCTATCGAACCTGATGCTGCTACAGGAGAGGACAATATGTGCCCTGTAATTGCAACCGTTTCGACAGGCTCGAACGCAGGTCTATCCGGATTAAGAATATGTTCTATCCGACATGGATAGAACATGTTCAAAGTAACATTTCTAACTTGTGTAAAGAAGAATGAACCTTTTTTTTCAACCTATGCGAGACAAATAATTGAATATGCAGCCCCAGCCTTTTTTCCAACAGAGCTGAGAGTTATGAGTTACATAACTTCTGGAAAACTACTTGAGCAATTGATTGATGGTTGAAAGGTGGGACCAAAGATCTGAATATCAAACCTAGCAAACACAACTAGGTGAATACAACTAGGTGAGAACAAACTTACAAAAACCCACAGTTGTAGATGCAAACTCCATTCATAATTTTAAAAGTTGATATGACAGGAAAATAGACCAGGAGTCATTGCTTTAAACAACCGGCGGCTATATTGTCAGCGTTCAAAAACTGATGCTCAGTCCTGCAAGTACAAATGGGTGAGTACAATGAAATATGAAACATGTGTGTGTTCCTTCTAGACTAACGATCTGGGATTCCTGGATCGAAACCCGGCCAGGCAGGACTGAAATTATTGGTAGCGTTTCCTATCACCTAATGTCTCTGTTCTCCTAGCAGTAAACAGGTATCCAGGAGTTGTGAGCTTCATGTAGGGTTGCATCCTAGTGAGGGTCAGTCAGGGTGTTCGATCTTGTGAGGTGGGTGTTGGTTAGGTTAGGTTAGGTTAGGTTTGGTTAGGTTAGGTTAGGTTTAGGTTAAGTTTGGTTAGGTTAGGTTAGGTTAGGTTAAGTTTGGTTAGGTTAGGTTAGGTTAGGTTAAGTTTGGTTAGGTTAGGTTTGGTTAGGTTAGGTTAGGTTAGGTTAGGTTAGGTTAGGTTTAGGTTAGGTTAGGTTAGGTTAGGTTAGGTTTGTTAGGTTAGGTTTGGTTAGGTTTAGGTTAGGTTAGGTTAGGTTAGTTAGGTTAGGTTAGGTTAGGTTAGGTTAGGTTAGGTTAGTTAGGTTAGGTTAGGTTTAGGTTAGGTTAGGTTAGGTTAGGTTAGGTTAGGTTAGGTTAGTTATGTTAGGTTACGTTAGTTAGGTTAGGTTAGGTTAAGTTTGGTTAGGTTAGGTTAGGTTAGGTTAGGTTAGGTTAGGTTACGTTAGTTAGGTTAGGTTAGGTTAAGTTGGTTAGGTTAGGTTAGGTTAAGTTTGGTTAGGTTAGGTTTGGTTAGGTTAGGTTAGGTTTAGGTTAGGTGAGGTTAAGTTTGGTTAGGTTAGGTTAGGTTAAGTTTGGTTAGGTTAGGTTTGGTTAGGTTAGGTTAGGTTAGGTTTAGGTTAGGTTAGGTTAGGTTAGGTTAGGTTAGGTTAGGTTAGGTTAGGTTTAGGTTAGGTTAGGTTAGGTTTGTTAGGTTAGGTTTGGTTAGGTTTAGGTTAGGTTAGGTTAGTTAGGTTAGGTTTGGTTAGGTTTAGGTTAGGTTAGGTTAGGTTTGTTAGGTTAGGTTTAGGTTAGGTTAGGTTAGGTTAGTTAGGTTAGGTTTGGTTAGGTTTAGGTTAGGTTAGGTTAGGTTAGTTAGGTTAGGTTAGGTTAGGTTAGGTTACGTTAGTTAGGTTAGGTTAGGTTAGGTTTGGTTAGGTTTAGGTTAGGTTAGTTAGGTTAGGTTAGGTTAGATTAGGTTAGGTTAGTTAGGTTAGGTTTGGTTAGGTTAGGTTACGTTACGTTAGTTAGGTTAGGTTAGATTAGTTAGGTTAGGTTAGTTAGGTTAGGTTAGGTTAGGTTAGTTAGGTTAGGTTTGGTTTGGTTAGCTTAGTTAGGTAAGTTAGGTAGATTGGGGTTTAGGTGTAGGTTAAGTTAGATTAGATTAGGTTAAGTTATATTAGGTTTGGTTTTAGATTGTGGTAGGTTATAGGTTAGGGTAGGGTATAGGTTAGGCTAGGTTAAGTTAGGAAATAGGCCAAGAGTTATTGCTATAAACACCGACGGCTTAAAGGCAGACTCTAAGATTAACGCTCGATCCTCCTGGCACAAATAGGTGAGTACACATATATGTAACATGAATGATATGTTCCTTCTCGACTCTCAATAAGGATTCCAGGGTTCGAATCGCGGTCGGGTAGGGCTGTAATTGTTGGTAGCGTTCCTATCACCCAATGCACCTGTTCACCTAGCAGTAAATAGGTATCCAGGAGTTAGTGAGCTACTAGCATCCTGTTGAGTGAGGGTTAGTTTAACCTTGTGGGGTGGGTGTTGGAGACCACTTTATAATCCTAACATGTATATATAGACTGCCTGACTGCCTGTCCCCCGACTCAAAGAAGTTATATGTATTGACTCAATGAAGCCTAAGAGAACATAATCCAAGGCCTAAGCGTAGTCATTCGTGCTTAGAAGAGGATTGTTTAGGTTTTATAAATAGCGGCGGGGTGGCATTTATAAGCGATTTGTGCGAGATCAATGGCATCCAAACATTTCCATGTTGGTGCTATAGTCCACTTTTGGTTGGTTTGTTTGACTATAAGAACTATCATTAATGGAGAATTGGCTGGTATGTGTGAGTATCCTCCGCCGCAGTTACCATTATCATCACTCACTCACTCACAAGTTATTGGTTACCACTTGTATGCAATAACAACGGCCATACTACCACTTAAAGGACACTGCTTCTCGTCCCATTAGCCAAGTTAAGCAACTTTCAATTTGGTTAGTAATTGGATGGGTAACCTGCCTGGTAACACCAACTGCTAGTACTGCTGATGGCAATTCATATTTGGACAGTCCCTGTGGATCAGTGGTAAGGCACTCACCTCGCGCTTCTCAAGCGATTTTCGCCTGGGTTTCATATCCTGGCTGGCAGGGAAGAGCGGATTGACTAGGCACCAATCCTTAACTTAACGATTCTCTTCACGAAGCAGTGAATGGGTACCTGGTTGTTAAACGGTTTGTCGGGTTGTGTTCCAGGGAAAATTAACAATGAGTTTGTGTGTACTCACCTAATTGTACTCACCTTATTGTGCTTGCGGGGGTTGAGCTCTGGCTCTTTGGTCTGCCTCTCACCGTCAATCAACAGGAGTACTGGTTCCTGAGCCTATTGGGCTCTATCATATCTACACTTGAAACTGTGTATGGAGTCAGCCTCCACCACATCACTTCCTAATGCATTCCATTTGTCAACTACTCTGACACTAAAAAAGTTCTTTCTAATATCTCTGTGGCTCATTTGGGCACTCAGTTTCCACCTGTGGTCCCCTAGTACGTGTGCCCCTTGTTTTAAATAGCCTACCTTTATCTACCCTATCGTTCCTTGAGAATCTTGAATGTGGTGATCATGTCCCCCTTAAACTCTTCTGTCTTCCAACGAAGTGAGGTTTAATTCCCGTAGTCTCTCCTCGTAGCTCATACCTCTTAGCTCGGGTTCTAGTCTGGTGGCAACCTTTGAACCTTTTCCAGTTTAGTCTTATGCTTGACTAGATGTGGACTCCATGCTGGAGCTGCATACTTGGGGATTGGTCTGACATATGTGGTATATAATGTTCTCAAAGATTCCTTTCAGTGTGTGTGTATTTTATAAGAAAGAGGACACATAAACATGTGTGTGAATGAATATGTACACCAATTAATAGTGAATGGGCTGGCATGTGTGAGTATTAATGTATACTATGGGCCACACTCACTGAAATATGTTGTCTGTGTGTGTACATACGTGTAATTGGAGTGACTTATCCACGTGAATTTATCTGTGTGTGTATATATCCAATATGAGTGATCCTTGTCATAATTGTGACAGTTTCTGCAATTTGACTGTCGAGACTGTATGTATGTTTGTATATATGTGTGTGTGTGTGTGTGTGTGTGTGTGTCTGTATATATGTGTGTGTGTGTGTATATATATGTGTGTGTGCGCGCGCGCGCACGAATGTCGCGCTCTGAAATATGTACCTATGATTATTAGAGTATACCATTCGAGAAAAAATGTCTAACTATTTATCGGTCCATTCTCTCTCTCTGTGCCGGCCTTCCTGCTAAAACTTGTCCACTCATTATGCTGTTGAATATCTATCTCCAATGGTCATTTACCATTAATTAATATATTATTAAGCAGATAAAGTCCTTTACAAATATCTTTCATCTTTTAAAGCACATATCTTTCCTTCTAACATGAATCACTATAACTCATATACTTTCATCAGTTCCAACACTTTTCTTATTCCTTCCTTAACATCTTTCCTTATATAACCTATCTCCACAAATTAATATCTTAATGATTAACTGGCAACTCCATGCCTTTAACTCAGGCCCCCCCTCTGCAGCTCCCTCGGCCCCAACCCCCCTACCAACACCCTACCCCCAACCGAGGCCCAAAATATAACTACCCCCATACCACAATTACCAGAGACCACCCCCGCCCACTCCCCCGACCCCGCCTAACAGAGAAAATGACCGCCACAACCGCTATACTTACCCAGCCGAACCGTTCGTTCGCGTATGTACTATTTATTGTTGAAAAACTTAGAATAAAACAAAACGGATTTTCATTCCCTAGTAAAACACATATATATATGTATACAAAACGAGGCCTAGATTAGCACATATTAGGTATTGGATTGCTTGTTTACCATTCACAAACTCATTTGGACACACACACACCACACTAAATATTAAATAATACATACCTTTAAACACACCACACACACACACACACACACGTCAGTTTGCCTAAATTCTCCAATATTCATTCATGAAACTGCCTCACTGGACTGACAACCTCATCGAATAAGCTGTCATGTATTTCTAACTCTCAACACAACTCACAACTTCACACGTCAATCATTGCAAATGTTGATAAATAGACACTAACTAACCGTACTACGAGATATAAATACAAGTGCAAAATTTGATTCAGAAGGCAACTCCAGCGTGGCCTAGTCGGATAGAACATGTTCTTAATCGGATAGACCTGCGTTCGAGCCTGTCGAAACGGTTGCAAGTACAGGGCACAGATTTATATGTGTGTCCCCTCCTGTAGGAGCATCAGTTTCGATAGATTCTCTGGATAGCTGAAGATTGATTGACTGACCCCTTGGAATGTGGGGAAGGGTTGAAATCCGGGGGCCCACGGACGGATACCTGGATCCACTGACCTCGGGCGGTCTTGCAATTCACCTGGATTTCAGGTGGGGGAGAAGGGAGGCAATTTGGGTCGACACAAATAGCTTCCTGGACCCCAAAACCCCAAAGACACCCAGACACACGGAATCAAGACGCACACGGCTGCAGGAGACACAAGGACTCAAGACACACGCGGAATCAAGACACACACGGACTCAAGACACACGCGGACTCAAGACACACACGGAATCAAGACTCGCGGACTCAAGACACACGCGGAATCAAGACACACGCAGACTCAAGACACACGCGGAATCAAGACACACACGGACTCAAGACACACATGGACTCAAGACACAAACGGATTCAAGACACACGCGGACTCAAGACACACACGGAATCAAGACACACACGGACACTGACACGATCCCAAGGTGATAAGATATAAGATAAGGGAGGCAATTTGAGGGGACACAAATGGCATCCTGGACTCAATACCCCAGGGATAATGACATAGACACGGACACGGACACGGATACGGACACTCATAGACTCTAACGGACACGGACACACGGAATCAATACACGGACTCAAGACACACACGGACTCAAGACACACACAGAATCAAGACACACATGGACACTGACACGATCCCAAGGTGGAGATAAGGGAGGCAATTTGAGGGGACACAAATGGCATCCTGGACTCAAAACCCCAGGGATAATGGCACGGACACGGACACTAACTAACCTAACCTAAGACTCTGACGGACACGGGAACATACAGAATCAAGACACACGCGGAAACAAGACACACTCAGGAGACACACACGAAATCAAGACACATAAGGAATCAAGGCACAGACCGAATCAAGAAATACAAGGAATCAAGAAACACAAGGAATCAAGACACACACGGAATCAAGAAACACAAGGAATCAAGAAACACAAGGAATCAAGAAACACAAGGAATCAAGACAAACACGAAACCAAGAAACACAAGGAATCAAGAAACACAAGGAATCAAGAAACACAAGGAATCAAGAAACACAAGGAATCAAGAAACACAAGGAATCAAGACAAACACGAAACCAAGAAACACAAGGAATCAAGAAACACAAGGAATCAAGACACGCACGGAATCAAGACACACACGGAATCAAGACACGCACGGAATCAAGACACACACGGAATCAAGAAACACAAGGAATCAAGAAACACAAGGAATCAAGAAACACACGGAATCAAGAAACACAAGGAATCAAGAAACACAAGGAATCAAGACACAAACGGAATGAAGACACACACGGAATCAAGACACAAACGGAATCAAGACACACACGGAATCAAGAAACACAAGGAATCAAGAAACACACGGAATCAAGAAACACAAGGAATCAAGACACAAACGGAATCAAGACACAGACGGAATCAAGAAACACAAGGAATCAAGGCACAGACGGAATCAAGACACACACGGAATCAAGACACGCACGGAATCAAGAAACACAAGGAATCAAGAAACACACGGAATCAAGAAACACAAGGAATCAAGAACACAAGGAATCAAGAAACACAAGGAATCAAGACAAACACGGAATCAAGAAACACAAGGAATCAAGAAACACAAGGAATCAAGACACACACGGAATCAAGACACACACGGAATCAAGACACACAAGGAATCAAGAAACAAAAGGAATCAAGAAACACACGGAATCAAGACATACACGGAATTAGGAAACACAAGGAATCAAGACACAAACGGAATCAAGACACACACGGAATCAAGAAACACAAGGAATGCACAGACGGAATCAAGACACACACGGAATCAAGACACACACGGAATCAAGAAACACAAGGAATCAAGGCACAGACGGAATCAAGACACACACGGAATCAAGACATACACGGAATCAAGACACACACGGACACTGACACGATCCCAAGGTGGAGATAAGGGAGGCAATTTGAGGGGACACAAATGGCATCCTGGACTCAATACCCCAGGGATAATGACATAGACACGGACACGGACACGGATACGGACACTCATAGACTCTAACGGACACGGACACACGGACTCAAGACACACACGGACTCAAGACACACACAGAATCAAGACACACATGGACACTGACACGATCCCAAGGTGGAGATAAGGGAGGCAATTTGAGGGGACACAAATGGCATCCTGGACTCAAAACCCCAGGGATAATGGCACGAACACGGACACTAACTAACCTAACCTAAGACTCTGACGGACACGGGAACATACGGAATCAAGACACACGCGGAAACAAGACACACTCAGGAGACACACACGAATCAAGACACATAAGGAATCAAGGCACAGACCGAATCAAGAAACAAAGGAATCAAGAAACACAAGGAATCAAGACACACACGGAATCAAGAAACACAAGGAATCAAGAAACACAAGGAATCAAGAAACACAAGGAATCAAGACAAACACGAAACCAAGAAACACAAGGAATCAAGAAACACAAGGAATCAAGAACACAAGGAATCAAGAAACACAAGGCATCAAGACAAACACGAAACCAAGAAACACAAGGAATCAAGAAACACAAGGAATCAAGACACGCACGGAATCAAAACACACACGGAATCAAGACACGCACGGAATCAAGACACACACGGAATCAAGACACGCACGGAATCAAGAAACACAAGGAATCAAGAAACACACGGAATCAAGAAACACAAGGAATCAAGAAACACAAGGAATCAAGACACAAACGGAATCAAGACACACACGGAATCAAGACACAAACGGAATCAAGACACACACGGAATCAAGAAACACAAGGAATCAAGAAACACACGGAATCAAGAAACACAAGAAATCAAGACACAAACGGAATCAAGACACACACGGAATCAAGAAACACAAGGAATCAAGGCACAGACGGAATCAAGACACACACGGAATCATGACACGCACGGAATCAAGAAACACAAGGAATCAAGAAACACACGGAATCAAGAAACACAAGGAATCAAGAAACACAAGGAATCAAGAAACACAAGGAATCAAGACAAACACGGAATCAAGAAACCAAGGAATCAAGAAACACAAGGAATCAAGACACACACGGAATCAAGACACACACGGAATCAAGACACACAGGAATCAAGAAACAAAAGGAATCAAGAAACACACGGAATCAAGACACACACGGAATTAAGAAACACAAGGAATCAAGACACAAACGGAATCAAGACACACACGGAATCAAGAAACACAAGGAATGCACAGACGGAATCAAGACACACACGGAATCAAGAAACACAAGGAATCAAGGCACAGACGGAATCAAGACACACACGGAATCAAGACATACACGGAATCAAGGCACACTCGGAATCAAGAAACACAAGGAATCAAGGCACAGACGGAATCAAGACACACAAGGAATCAAGGCACATACGGAATCAAGAAACACAAGGAATCAAGGCACAGACGGAATCAAGACACACACGGAATCAAGACACACGGAATCAACAAACACACGGAATCAAGACACACACGGAATCAACAAACACAAGGAATCAAGACACAAACGGAATCAAGACACACACGGAATCAAGAAACACAAGGAATCAAGGCACAGACGGAATCAAGACACACACGGAATCAAGACACACACGGAATCAAGACACGCACGGAATCAAGAAACACAAGGAATCAAGACACACACGGAATCAAGAAACACATGGAATCAAGACACACACGGAATCAAGAAACACAAGGAATCAAAACTCAACTCAAGACACATACACGGACAGAGATAAAAAATTTAAACATCTAAGGAATGTGGCGTTTTTTTGTTTTGTTTTTATCAAAAAAACTGTTTTAAATTTGTCAACGTGAGAACTGCCAGAAGGTCAATCATCGGCTGTCCAGAGAATCTATCGAACCTGATGCTGCTACAGGAGAGGACAATATGTGCCCTGTAATTGCAACCGTTTCGACAGGCTCGAACGCAGGTCTATCCGGATTAAGAATATGTTCTATCCGACTTGGATAGAACATGTTCAAAGTACATTTCTAACTTGTGTAAAGAAGAATGAACCTTTTTTTTCAACCTATGCGAGACAAATAATTGAATATGCAGCCCCAGCCTTTTTTCCAACAGAGCTGAGAGTTATGAGTTACATAACTTCTGGAAAACTACTTGAGCAATTGATTGATGGTTGAGAGGTGGGACCAAAGATCTGAATATCAAACCTAGCAAACACAACTAGGTGAATACAACTAGGTGAGAACAAACTTACAAAAACCCACAGTTGTAGATGCAAACTCCATTCATAATTTTAAAAGTTGATATGACAGGAAAATAGACCAGGAGTCATTGCTTTAAACAACCGGCGGCTATATTGTCAGCGTTCAAAAACTGATGCTCAGTCCTGCAAGTACAAATAGGTGAGTACACAGAAATATGAAACATGTGTGTGTTCCTTCTAGACTACGATCTGGGATTCCTGGATCGAAACCCGGCCAGGCAGGACTGAAATTATTGGTAGCGTTTCCTATCACCTAATGCCTCTGTTCTCCTAGCAGTAAACAGGTATCCAGGAGTTGTGAGCTTCATGTAGGGTTGCATCCTAGTGAGGGTCAGTCAGGGTGTTCGATCTTGTGAGGTGGGTGTTGGTTAGGTTAGGTTAGGTTAGGTTTGGTTAGGTTAGGTTAGGTTTAGGTTAAGTTTGGTTAGGTTAGGTTAGGTTAGGTTAAGTTTGGTTAGGTTAGGTTAGGTTAGGTTAAGTTTGGTTAGGTTAGGTTTGGTTAGGGGTTAGGTTAGGTTAGGTTAGGTTAGGTTTAGGTTAGGTTAGGTTAGGTTAGGTTTGTTAGGTTAGGTTTGGTTAGGTTTAGGTTAGGTTAGGTTAGGTTAGTTAGGTTAGGTTAGGTTAGGTTAGGTTAGGTTAGTTAGGTTAGGTTAGGTTAGGTTAGGTTAGGTTAGGTTAGGTTAGGTTAGGTTAGGTTAGTTAGGTTAGGTTACGTTAGTTAGGTTAGGTTAGGTTAAGTTTGGTTAGGTTAGGTTAGGTTAGGTTAGGTTAGGTTAGGTTACGTTAGTTAGGTTAGGTTAGGTTAAGTTTGGTTAGGTTAGGTTAGGTTAAGTTTGGTTAGGTTAGGTTTGGTTAGGTTAGGTTAGGTTTAGGTTAGGTGAGGTTAAGTTTGGTTAGGTTAGGTTAGGTTAAGTTTGGTTAGGTTAGGTTTGGTTAGGTTAGGTTAGGTTAGGTTTAGGTTAGGTTAGGTTAGGTTAGGTTAGGTTAGGTTAGGTTTAGGTTAGGTTAGGTTAGGTTTGTTAGGTTAGGTTTGGTTAGGTTTAGGTTAGGTTAGGTTAGTTAGGTTAGGTTTGGTTAGGTTTAGGTTAGGTTAGGTTAGGTTTGTTAGGTTAGGTTTAGGTTAGGTTAGGTTAGGTTAGGTTAGTTAGGTTAGGTTTGGTTAGGTTTAGGTTAGGTTAGGTTAGGTTAGTTAGGTTAGGTTAGGTTAGGTTAGGTTACGTTAGTTAGGTTAGGTTAGGTTAGGTTTGGTTAGGTTTAGGTTAGGTTAGTTAGGTTAGGTTGTTAGATTAGGTTAGGTTAGTTAGGTTAGGTTTGGTTAGGTTAGGTTACGTTACGTTAGTTAGGTTAGGTTAGATTAGTTAGGTTAGGTTAGTTAGTTAGTTAGGTTAGGTTAGGTTAGGTTAGTTAGGTTAGGTTTGGTTTGGTTAGCTTAGTTAGGTAAGTTAGGTAGATTGGGTTTAGGTGTAGGTTAGGTTAGATTTAGATTAGGTTAAGTTATATTAGGTTTGGTTTTAGATTGTGGTAGGTTATAGGTTAGGGTAGGGTATAGGTTAGGCTAGGTTAAGTTAGGAAATAGGCCAAGAGTTATTGCTATAAACAACCGACGGCTTAAAGGCAGACTCTAAGATTAACGCTCGATCCTCCTGGCACAAATAGGTGAGTACACATATATGTAACATGAATGATGTGTTCCTTCTCGACTCTCAATAAGGGATTCCAGGGTTCGAATCGCGGTCGGGTAGGGCTGTAATTGTTGGTAGCGTTTCCTATCACCCAATGCACCTGTTCACCTAGCAGTAAATAGGTATCCAGGAGTTAGTGAGCTACTAGCATCCTGTTGAGTGAGGGTTAGTTTAACCTTGTGGGGTGGGTGTTGGAGACCACTTTATAATCCTAACATGTATATATAGACTGCCTGACTGCCTGTCCCCCGACTCAAAGAAGTTATATGTATTGACTCAATGAAGCCTAAGAGAACATAATCCAAGGCCTAAGAGTAGTCATTCGTGCTTAGAAGAGGATTGTTTAGGTTTTATAAATAGCGGCGGGTGGCATTTATAAGTGATTTGTGCGAGATCAATGGCATCCAAACATTTCCATGTTGGTGCTATAGTCCACTTTTGGTTGGTTTGTTTGACTATAAGAACTATCATTAATGGAGAATTGGCTGGTATGTGTGAGTATCCTCCGCCGCAGTTACCATTATCATCACTCACTCACTCACAAGTTATTGGTTACCACTTGTATGCAATAACAACGGCCATACTACCACTTAAAGGACACTGCTTCTCGTCCCATTAGCCAAGTTAAGCAACTTTCAATTTGGTTAGTAATTGGATGGGTAACCTGCCTGGTAACACCAACTGCTAGTACTGCTGATGGCATTCATATTTGGACAGTCCCTGTGGATCAGTGGTAAGGCACTCACCTCGCGCTTCTCAAGCGATTTCGCCTGGGTTCATATCCTGGCTGGCAGGGGAAGAGCGGATTGACTAGGCACCAATCCTTAACTTAACGATTCTCTTCACGAAGCAGTGAATGGGTACCTGGTTGTTAAACGGTTTGTCGGGTTGTGTTCCAGGGAAAATTAACAATGAGTTTGTGTGTACTCACCTAATTGTACTCACCTTATTGTGCTTGCGGGGGTTGAGCTCTGGCTCTTTGGTCTGCCTCTCAACCGTCAATCAACAGGAGTACTGGTTCCTGAGCCTATTGGGCTCTATCATATCTACACTTGAAACTGTGTATGGAGTCAGCCTCCACCACATCACTTCCTAATGCATTCCATTTGTCAACTACTCTGACACTAAAAAAGTTCTTTCTAATATCTCTGTGGCTCATTTGGGCACTCAGTTTCCACCTGTGTCCCCTAGTACGTGTGCCCCTTGTTTTAAATAGCCTACCTTTATCTACCCTATCGATTCCCTTGAGAATCTTGAATGTGGTGATCATGTCCCCCTTAACTCTTCTGTCTTCCAACGAAGTGAGGTTTAATTCCCGTAGTCTCTCCTCGTAGCTCATACCTCTTAGCTCGGGTTCTAGTCTGGTGGCAAACCTTTGAACCTTTTCCAGTTTAGTCTTATGCTTGACTAGATGTGGACTCCATGCTGGAGCTGCATACTTGGGGATTGGTCTGACATATGTGGTATATAATGTTCTCAAAGATTCCTTTCAGTGTGTGTGTATTTTATAAGAAAGAGACACATAAACATGTGTGTGAATGAATATGTACACCAATTAATAGTGAATGGGCTGGCATGTGTGAGTATTAATGTATACTATGGGCCACACTCACTGAAATATGTTGTCTGTGTGTGTACATACGTGTAATTGGAGTGACTTATCCACGTGAATTTATCTGTGTGTGTATATATCCAATATGAGTGATCCTTGTCATAATTGTGACAGTTTCTGCAATTTGACTGTCGAGACTGTATGTATGTTTGTATATAGTGTGTGTGTGTGTGTGTCTGTATATATGTGTGTGTGTGTGTATATATATGTGTGTGTGCGCGCGCGCGCACGAATGTCGCGCTCTGAAATATGTACCTATGATTATTAGAGTATACCATTCGAGAAAAAATGTCTAACTATTTATCGGTCCATTCTCTCTCTCTGTGCCGGCCTTCCTGCTAAAACTTGTCCACTCATTATGCTGTTGAATATCTATCTCCAATGGTCATTTACCATTAATTAATATATTATTAAGCAGATAAAGTCCTTTACAAATATCTTCATCTTTTAAAGCACATATCTTTCTTCTAACATGAATCACTATAACTCATATACTTTCATCAGTTCCAAACACTTTTCTTATTCCTTCCTTAACATCTTTCCTTATATAACCTATCTCCACAAATTAATATCTTAATGATTAACTGGCAACTCCATGCCTTTAACTCAGGCCCCCCTCTGCAGCTCCCTCGGCCCCCACCCCCCTACCAACACCCTACCCCCAACCGAGGCCCAAATATAACTACCCCCATACCACAATTACCAGAGACCACCCCGCCCCCTCCCCCGACCCCCGCCTAACAGAGAAAATGACCGCCACAACGCTATACTTACCCAGCCGAACCGTTCGTTCGCGTATGTACTATTTATTGTTGAAAAAACTTAGAATAAAACAAACCGGATTTTCATTCCCTAGTAAAACACATATATATATGTATACAAAACGAGGCCTAGATTAGCACATATTAGGTATTGGATTGCTTGTTTACCATTCACAAACTCATTTGGACACACACACACCACACTAAATATTAAATAATACATACCTTTAAACACACACACACACACACACACACACACGTCAGTTTGCCTAAATTCTCCAATATTCATTCATGAAACTGCCTCACTGGACTGCAACCTCATCGAATAAGCTGTCATGTATTTCTAACTCTCAACACAAACTCACAACTTCACACGTCAATCATTGCAAATGTTGATAAATAGACACTAACTAACCTTACTACGAGATATAAATACAAGTGCAAAATTTGATTCAGAAGGCAACTCCAGCGTGGCCTAGTCGGATAGAACATGTTCTTAATCCGGATAGACCTGCGTTCGAGCCTGTCGAAACGGTTGCAAGTACAGGGCACAGATTTATCTGTGTGTCCCCTCCTGTAGGAGCATCAGTTTCGATAGATTCTCTGGATAGCTGAAGATTGATTGACTGACCCCTTGGAATGTGGGGAAGGGTTGAAATCCGGGGGCCCACGGACGGATACCTGGATCCACTGACCTCGGGCAGGTCTTTCAATTCACCTGGATTTCAGGTGGGGAGAAGGGAGGCAATTTGGGTCGACACAAATAGCTTCCTGGACCCAAAACCCCAAAGACACCCAGACACACGGAATCAAGACGCACACGGCTGCAGGAGACACAAGGACTCAAGACACACGCGGAATCAAGACACACACGGACTCAAGACACACGCGGACTCAAGACACACACGGAATCAAGACTCGCGGACTCAAGACACACGCGGAATCAAGACACACGCAGACTCAAGACACACGCGGAATCAAGACACACACGGACTCAAGACACACATGGACTCAAGACACAAACGGATTCAAGACACACGCGGACTCAAGACACACACGGAATCAAGACACACACGGACACTGACACGATCCCAAGGTGGATATAAGATAAGGGAGGCAATTTGAGGGGACACAAATGGCATCCTGGACTCAATACCCCAGGGATAATGACATAGACACGGACACGGACACGGATACGGACACTCATAGACTCTAACGGACACGGACACACGGAATCAATACACGGACTCAAGACACACACGGACTCAAGACACACACAGAATCAAGACACACATGGACACTGACACGATCCCAAGGTGGAGATAAGGGAGGCAATTTGAGGGGACACAAATGGCATCCTGGACTCAAAACCCCAGGGATAATGGCACGAACACGGACACTAACTAACCTAACCTAAGACTCTGACGGACACGGGAACATACGGAATCAAGACACACGCGGAAACAAGACACACTCAGGAGACACACACGAAATCAAGACACATAAGGAATCAAGGCACAGACCGAATCAAGAAATACAAGGAATCAAGAAACACAAGGAATCAAGACACACACGGAATCAAGAAACACAAGGAATCAAGAAACACAAGGAATCAAGAAACACAAGGAATCAAGACAAACACGAAACCAAGAAACACAAGGAATCAAGAAACACAAGGAATCAAGAAACACAAGGAATCAAGAAACACAAGGAATCAAGAAACACAAGGAATCAAGACAAACACGAAACCAAGAAACACAAGGAATCAAGAAACACAAGGAATCAAGACACGCACGGAATCAAGACACACACGGAATCAAGACACGCACGGAATCAAGACACACACGGAATCAAGAAACACAAGGAATCAAGAAACACAAGGAATCAAGAAACACACGGAATCAAGAAACACAAGGAATCAAGAAACACAAGGAATCAAGACACAAACGGAATGAAGACACACACGGAATCAAGACACAAACGGAATCAAGACACACACGGAATCAAGAAACACAAGGAATCAAGAAACACACGGAATCAAGAAACACAAGGAATCAAGACACAAACGGAATCAAGACACAGACGGAATCAAGAAACACAAGGAATCAAGGCACAGACGGAATCAAGACACACACGGAATCAAGACACGCACGGAATCAAGAAACACAAGGAATCAAGAAACACACGGAATCAAGAAACACAAGGAATCAAGAAACACAAGGAATCAAGAAACACAAGGAATCAAGACAAACACGGAATCAAGAAACACAAGGAATCAAGAAACACAAGGAATCAAGACACACACGGAATCAAGACACACACGGAATCAAGACACACAAGGAATCAAGAAACAAAAGGAATCAAGAAACACACGGAATCAAGACATACACGGAATTAGGAAACACAAGGAATCAAGACACAAACGGAATCAAGACACACACGGAATCAGAAACACAAGGAATGCACAGACGGAATCAAGACACACACGGAATCAAGACACACACGGAATCAAGAAACACAAGGAATCAAGGCACAGACGGAATCAAGACACACACGGAATCAAGACATACACGGAATCAAGACACACACGGACACTGACACGATCCCAAGGTGGAGATAAGGGAGGCAATTTGAGGGGACACAAATGCATCCTGGACTCAATACCCCAGGGATAATGACATAGACACGGACACGGACACGGATACGGACACTCATAGACTCTAACGGACACGGACACACGGACTCAAGACACACACGGACTCAAGACACACACAGAATCAAGACACACATGGACACTGACACGATCCCAAGGTGGAGATAAGGGAGGCAATTTGAGGGGACACAAATGGCATCCTGGACTCAAAACCCCAGGGATAATGGCACGAACACGGACACTAACTAACCTAACCTAAGACTCTGACGGACACGGGAACATACGGAATCAAGACACACGCGGAAACAAGACACACTCAGGAGACACACACGAAATCAAGACACATAAGGAATCAAGGCACAGACCGAATCAAGAAACAAAAGGAATCAAGAAACACAAGGAATCAAGACACACACGGAATCAAGAAACACAAGGAATCAAGAAACACAAGGAATCAAGAAACACAAGGAATCAAGACAAACACGAAACCAAGAAACACAAGGAATCAAGAAACACAAGGAATCAAGAAACACAAGGAATCAAGAAACACAAGGCATCAAGACAAACACGAAACCAAGAAACACAAGGAATCAAGAAACACAAGGAATCAAGACACGCACGGAATCAAAACACACACGGAATCAAGACACGCACGGAATCAAGACACACACGGAATCAAGACACGCACGGAATCAAGAAACACAAGGAATCAAGAAACACACGGAATCAAGAAACACAAGGAATCAAGAAACACAAGGAATCAAGACACAAACGGAATCAAGACACACACGGAATCAAGACACAAACGGAATCAAGACACACACGGAATCAAGAAACACAAGGAATCAAGAAACACACGGAATCAAGAAACACAAGAAATCAAGACAAAACGGAATCAAGACACACACGGAATCAAGAAACACAAGGAATCAAGGCACAGACGGAATCAAGACACACACGGAATCATGACACGCACGGAATCAAGAAACACAAGGAATCAAGAAACACACGGAATCAAGAAACACAAGGAATCAAGAAACACAAGGAATCAAGAAACACAAGGAATCAAGACAAACACGGAATCAAGAAACACAAGGAATCAAGAAACACAAGGAATCAAGACACACACGGAATCAAGACACACACGGAATCAAGACACACAAGGAATCAAGAAACAAAAGGAATCAAGAAACACACGGAATCAAGACACACACGGAATTAAGAAACACAAGGAATCAAGACACAAACGGAATCAAGACACACACGGAATCAAGAAACACAAGGAATGCACAGACGGAATCAAGACACACACGGAATCAAGAAACACAAGGAATCAAGGCACAGACGGAATCAAGACACACACGGAATCAAGACATACACGGAATCAAGGCACACTCGGAATCAAGAAACACAAGGAATCAAGGCACAGACGGAATCAAGACACACAAGGAATCAAGGCACATACGGAATCAAGAAACACAAGGAATCAAGGCACAGACGGAATCAAGACACACACGGAATCAAGACACACACGGAATCAACAAACACACGGAATCAAGACACACACGGAATCAACAAACACAAGGAATCAAGACACAAACGGAATCAAGACACACACGGAATCAAGAAACACAAGGAATCAAGGCACAGACGGAATCAAGACACACACGGAATCAAGACACACACGGAATCAAGACACGCACGGAATCAAGAAACACAAGGAATCAAGACACACACGGAATCAAGAAACACATGGAATCAAGACACACACGGAATCAAGAAACACAAGGAATCAAAACTCAACTCAAGACACATACACGGACAGAGATAAAAAATTTAAACATCTAAGGAATGTGGCGTTTTTTTGTTTTGTTTTTATCAAAAAAACTGTTTTAAATTTGTCAACGTGAGAACTGCCAGAAGGTCAATCATCGGCTGTCCAGAGAATCTATCGAACCTGATGCTGCTACAGGAGAGGACAATATGTGCCCTGTAATTGCAACCGTTTCGACAGGCTCGAACGCAGGTCTATCCGGATTAAGAATATGTTCTATCCGACTTGGATAGAACATGTTCAAAGTAACATTTCTAACTTGTGTAAAGAAGAATGAACCTTTTTTTTCAACCTATGCGAGACAAATAATTGAATATGCAGCCCCAGCCTTTTTTCCAACAGAGCTGAGAGTTATGAGTTACATAACTTCTGGAAAACTACTTGAGCAATTGATTGATGGTTGAGAGGTGGGACCAAAGATCTGAATATCAAACCTAGCAAACACAACTAGGTGAATACAACTAGGTGAGAACAAACTTACAAAAACCCACAGTTGTAGATGCAAACTCCATTCATAATTTTAAAAGTTGATATGACAGGAAAATAGACCAGGAGTCATTGCTTTAAACAACCGGCGGCTATATTGTCAGCGTTCAAAAACTGATGCTCAGTCCTGCAAGTACAAATAGGTGAGTACACAGAAATATGAAACATGTGTGTGTTCCTTCTAGACTAACGATCTGGGATTCCTGGATCGAAACCCGGCCAGGCAGGACTGAAATTATTGGTAGCGTTTCCTATCACCTAATGCCTCTGTTCTCCTAGCAGTAAACAGGTATCCAGGAGTTGTGAGCTTCATGTAGGGTTGCATCCTAGTGAGGGTCAGTCAGGGTGTTCGATCTTGTGAGGTGGGTGTTGGTTAGGTTAGGTTAGGTTAGGTTTGGTTAGGTTAGGTTAGGTTTAGGTTAAGTTTGGTTAGGTTAGGTTAGGTTAGGTTAAGTTTGGTTAGGTTAGGTTAGGTTAGGTTAAGTTTGGTTAGGTTAGGTTTGGTTAGGTTAGGTTAGGTTAGGTTAGGTTAGGTTAGGTTTAGGTTAGGTTAGGTTAGGTTAGGTTTGTTAGGTTAGGTTTGGTTAGGTTTAGGTTAGGTTAGGTTAGGTTAGTTAGGTTAGGTTAGGTTAGGTTAGGTTAGGTTAGGTTAGGTTAGGTTAGGTTAGGTTAGGTTAGGTTAGGTTAGGTTAGGTTAGGTTAGTTAGGTTAGGTTACGTTAGTTAGGTTAGGTTAGGTTAAGTTTGGTTAGGTTAGGTTAGGTTAGGTTAGGTTAGGTTACGTTAGTTAGGTTAGGTTAGGTTAAGTTTGGTTAGGTTAGGTTAGGTTAAGTTTGGTTAGGTTAGGTTTGGTTAGGTTAGGTTAGGTTTAGGTTAGGTGAGGTTAAGTTTGGTTAGGTTAGGTTAGGTTAAGTTTGGTTAGGTTAGGTTTGGTTAGGTTAGGTTAGGTTAGGTTTAGGTTAGGTTAGGTTAGGTTAGGTTAGGTTAGGTTAGGTTTAGGTTAGGTTAGGTTAGGTTTGTTAGGTTAGGTTTGGTTAGGTTTAGGTTAGGTTAGGTTAGTTAGGTTAGGTTTGGTTAGGTTTAGGTTAGGTTAGGTTAGGTTTGTTAGGTTAGGTTTAGGTTAGGTTAGGTTAGGTTAGGTTAGTTAGGTTAGGTTTGGTTAGGTTTAGGTTAGGTTAGGTTAGGTTAGTTAGGTTAGGTTAGGTTAGGTTAGGTTACGTTAGTTAGGTTAGGTTAGGTTAGGTTTGGTTAGGTTTAGGTTAGGTTAGTTAGGTTAGGTTAGGTTAGATTAGGTTAGGTTAGTTAGGTTAGGTTTGGTTAGGTTAGGTTACGTTACGTTAGTTAGGTTAGGTTAGATTAGTTAGGTTAGGTTAGTTAGGTTAGGTTAGGTTAGGTTAGTTAGGTTAGGTTTGGTTTGGTTAGCTTAGTTAGGTAAGTTAGGTAGATTGGGTTTAGGTGTAGGTTAGGTTAGATTTAGATTAGGTTAAGTTATATTAGGTTTGGTTTTAGATTGTGGTAGGTTATAGGTTAGGGTAGGGTATAGGTTAGGCTAGGTTAAGTTAGGAAATAGGCCAAGAGTTATTGCTATAAACAACCGACGGCTTAAAGGCAGACTCTAAGATTAACGCTCGATCCTCCTGGCACAAATAGGTGAGTACACATATATGTAACATGAATGATGTGTTCCTTCTCGACTCTCAATAAGGGATTCCAGGGTTCGAATCGCGGTCGGGTAGGGCTGTAATTGTTGGTAGCGTTTCCTATCACCCAATGCACCTGTTCACCTAGCAGTAAATAGGTATCCAGGAGTTAGTGAGCTACTAGCATCCTGTTGAGTGAGGGTTAGTTTAACCTTGTGGGGTGGGTGTTGGAGACCACTTTATAATCCTAACATGTATATATAGACTGCCTGACTGCCTGTCCCCCGACTCAAAGAAGTTATATGTATTGACTCAATGAAGCCTAAGAGAACATAATCCAAGGCCTAAGAGTAGTCATTCGTGCTTAGAAGAGGATTGTTTAGGTTTTATAAATAGCGGCGGGTGGCATTTATAAGTGATTTGTGCGAGATCAATGGCATCCAAACATTTCCATGTTGGTGCTATAGTCCACTTTTGGTTGGTTTGTTTGACTATAAGAACTATCATTAATGGAGAATTGGCTGGTATGTGTGAGTATCCTCCGCCGCAGTTACCATTATCATCACTCACTCACTCACAAGTTATTGGTTACCACTTGTATGCAATAACAACGGCCATACTACCACTTAAAGGACACTGCTTCTCGTCCCATTAGCCAAGTTAAGCAACTTTCAATTTGGTTAGTAATTGGATGGGTAACCTGCCTGGTAACACCAACTGCTAGTACTGCTGATGGCATTCATATTTGGACAGTCCCTGTGGATCAGTGGTAAGGCACTCACCTCGCGCTTCTCAAGCGATTTCGCCTGGGTTCATATCCTGGCTGGCAGGGGAAGAGCGGATTGACTAGGCACCAATCCTTAACTTAACGATTCTCTTCACGAAGCAGTGAATGGGTACCTGGTTGTTAAACGGTTTGTCGGGTTGTGTTCCAGGGAAAATTAACAATGAGTTTGTGTGTACTCACCTAATTGTACTCACCTTATTGTGCTTGCGGGGGTTGAGCTCTGGCTCTTTGGTCTGCCTCTCAACCGTCAATCAACAGGAGTACTGGTTCCTGAGCCTATTGGGCTCTATCATATCTACACTTGAAACTGTGTATGGAGTCAGCCTCCACCACATCACTTCCTAATGCATTCCATTTGTCAACTACTCTGACACTAAAAAAGTTCTTTCTAATATCTCTGTGGCTCATTTGGGCACTCAGTTTCCACCTGTGTCCCCTAGTACGTGTGCCCCTTGTTTTAAATAGCCTACCTTTATCTACCCTATCGATTCCCTTGAGAATCTTGAATGTGGTGATCATGTCCCCCTTAACTCTTCTGTCTTCCAACGAAGTGAGGTTTAATTCCCGTAGTCTCTCCTCGTAGCTCATACCTCTTAGCTCGGGTTCTAGTCTGGTGGCAAACCTTTGAACCTTTTCCAGTTTAGTCTTATGCTTGACTAGATGTGGACTCCATGCTGGAGCTGCATACTTGGGGATTGGTCTGACATATGTGGTATATAATGTTCTCAAAGATTCCTTTCAGTGTGTGTGTATTTTATAAGAAAGAGACACATAAACATGTGTGTGAATGAATATGTACACCAATTAATAGTGAATGGGCTGGCATGTGTGAGTATTAATGTATACTATGGGCCACACTCACTGAAATATGTTGTCTGTGTGTGTACATACGTGTAATTGGAGTGACTTATCCACGTGAATTTATCTGTGTGTGTATATATCCAATATGAGTGATCCTTGTCATAATTGTGACAGTTTCTGCAATTTGACTGTCGAGACTGTATGTATGTTTGTATATATGTGTGTGTGTGTGTGTCTGTATATATGTGTGTGTGTGTGTATATATATGTGTGTGTGCGCGCGCGCGCACGAATGTCGCGCTCTGAAATATGTACCTATGATTATTAGAGTATACCATTCGAGAAAAAATGTCTAACTATTTATCGGTCCATTCTCTCTCTCTGTGCCGGCCTTCCTGCTAAAACTTGTCCACTCATTATGCTGTTGAATATCTATCTCCAATGGTCATTTACCATTAATTATATATTATTAAGCAGATAAAGTCCTTTACAAATATCTTCATCTTTTAAAGCACATATCTTTCTTCTAACATGAATCACTATAACTCATATACTTTCATCAGTTCCAAACACTTTTCTTATTCCTTCCTTAACATCTTTCCTTATATAACCTATCTCCACAAATTAATATCTTAATGATTAACTGGCAACTCCATGCCTTTAACTCAGGCCCCCCTCTGCAGCTCCCTCGGCCCCCACCCCCCTACCAACACCCTACCCCGCAACCGAGGCCCAAATATAACTACCCCCATACCACAATTACCAGAGACCACCCCCGCCCCCTCCCCCGACCCCCGCCTAACAGAGAAAATGACCGCCACAACGCTATACTTACCCAGCCGAACCGTTCGTTCGCGTATGTACTATTTATTGTTGAAAAAACTTAGAATAAAACAAACCGGATTTTCATTCCCTAGTAAAACACATAATATATGTATACAAAACGAGGCCTAGATTAGCACATATTAGGTATTGGATTGCTTGTTTACCATTCACAAACTCATTTGGACACACACACACCACACTAAATATTAAATAATACATACCTTTAAACAACACACACACACACACACACACACACGTCAGTTTGCCTAAATTCTCCAATATTCATTCATGAAACTGCCTCACTGGACTGCAACCTCATCGAATAAGCTGTCATGTATTTCTAACTCTCAACACAAACTCACAACTTCACACGTCAATCATTGCAAATGTTGATAAATAGACACTAACTAACCTTACTACGAGATATAAATACAAGTGCAAAATTTGATTCAGAAGGCAACTCCAGCGTGGCCTAGTCGGATAGAACATGTTCTTAATCCGGATAGACCTGCGTTCGAGCCTGTCGAAACGGTTGCAAGTACAGGGCACAGATTTATCTGTGTGTCCCCTCCTGTAGGAGCATCAGTTTCGATAGATTCTCTGGATAGCTGAAGATTGATTGACTGACCCCTTGGAATGTGGGGAAGGGTTGAAATCCGGGGGCCCACGGACGGATACCTGGATCCACTGACCTCGGGCAGGTCTTTCAATTCACCTGGATTTCAGGTGGGGAGAAGGGAGGCAATTTGGGTCGACACAAATAGCTTCCTGGACCCAAAACCCCAAAGACACCCAGACACACGGAATCAAGACGCACACGGCTGCAGGAGACACAAGGACTCAAGACACACGCGGAATCAAGACACACACGGACTCAAGACACACGCGGACTCAAGACACACACGGAATCAAGACTCGCTGACTCAAGACACACGCGGAATCAAGACACACGCAGACTCAAGACACACGCGGAATCAAGACACACACGGACTCAAGACACACATGGACTCAAGACACAAACGGATTCAAGACACACGCGGACTCAAGACACACACGGAATCAAGACACACACGGACACTGACACGATCCCAAGGTAAGATAAGATATAAGATAAGGGAGGCAATTTGAGGGGACACAAATGGCATCCTGGACTCAATACCCCAGGGATAATGACATAGACACGGACACGGACACGGATACGGACACTCATAGACTCTAACGGACACGGACACACGGAATCAATACACGGACTCAAGACACACACGGACTCAAGAACACACAGAATCAAGACACACATGGACACTGACACGATCCCAAGGTGGAGATAAGGGAGGCAATTTGAGGGGACACAAATGGCATCCTGGACTCAAAACCCAGGGATAATGGCACGGACACGGACACTAACTAACCTAACCTAAGACTCTGACGGACACGGGAACATACGGAATCAAGACACACGCGGAAACAAGACACACTCAGGAGACACACACGAAATCAAGACACATAAGGAATCAAGGCACAGACCGAATCAAGAAACACAAGGAATCAAGAAACACAAGGAATCAAGACACACACGGAATCAAGAAACACAAGGAATCAAGAAACACAAGGAATCAAGAAACACAAGGAATCAAGAAACACAAGGAATCAAGACAAACACGAAACCAAGAAACACAAGGAATCAAGAAACACAAGGAATCAAGAAACACAAGGAATCAAGAAACACAAGGAATCAAAAACACAAGGAATCAAGACAAACACGAAACCAAGAAACACAAGGAATCAACAAACACAAGGAATCAAGACACGCACGGAATCAAGACACACACGGAATCAAGACACGCACGGAATCAAGACACACACGGAATCAAGAAACACAAGGAATCAAGAAACACAAGGAATCAAGAAACACACGGAATCAAAAACACAAGGAATCAAGAAACACAAGGAATCAAGACGCAAACGGAATGAAGACACACACGGAATCAAGACACAAACGGAATCAAGACACACACGGAATCAAGAAACACAAGGAATCAAGAAACACACGGAATCAAGAAACACAAGGAATCAAGACACAAACGGAATCAAGACACAGACGGAATCAAGAAACACAAGGAATCAAGGCACAGACGGAATCAAGACACACACGGAATCAAGACACGCACGGAATCAAGAAACACAAGGAATCAAGAAACACACGGAATCAAGAAACACAAGGAATCAAGAAACACAAGGAATCAAGAAACACAAGGAATCAAGACAAACACGGAATCAAGAAACACAAGGAATCAAGAAACACAAGGAATCAAGACAAACACGGAATCAAGAAACACAAGGAATCAAGAAACACAAGGAATCAAGACACACACGGAATCAAGACACACACGGAATCAAGACACACAAGGAATCAAGAAACAAAAGGAATCAAGAAACACACGGAATCAAGACATACACGGAATTAGGAAACACAAGGAATCAAGACACAAACGGAATCAAGACACACACGGAATCAAGACACAGGAATGCACAGACGGAATCAAGACACACACGGAATCAAGACACACACGGAATCAAGAAACACAAGGATCAAGCAAGACGGATCAAGACACACGGACTCAAGACACACACGGAATCAAGACACACACGGACACTGACACGATCCCAAGGTGGAGATAAGGGAGGCAATTTGAGGGGACACAAATGGCATCCTGGACTCAATACCCCAGGGATAATGACATAGACACGGACACGGACACGGATACGGACACTCATAGACTCTAACGGACACGGACACACGGAATCAACACACGGACTCAAGACACACACGGACTCAAGACACACACATCAAGACACACACGGACTCAAGACACACAGAATCAAGACACACATGGACACTGACACGATCCCAAGGTGGAGATAAGGGAGGCAATTTGAGGGGACACAAATGGCATCCTGGACTCAAAACCCCAGGGATAATGGCACGAACACGGACACTAACTAACCTAACCTAAGACTCTGACGGACACGGGAACATACGGAATCAAGACACACGCGGAAACAAGACACACTCAGGAGACACACACGAAATCAAGACACATAAGGAATCAAGGCACAGACCGAATCAAGAAACAAAGGAATCAAGAAACACAAGGAATCAAGACACACACGGAATCAAGAAACACAAGGAATCAAGAAACACAAGGAATCAAGAAACACAAGGAATCAAGACAAACACGAAACCAAGAAACACAAGGAATCAAGAAACACAAGGAATCAAGAAACACAAGGAATCAAGAAACACAAGGAATCAAGACAAACACGAAACCAAGAAACACAAGGAATCAAGAAACACAAGGAATCAAGACACGCACGGAATCAAGACACACACGGAATCAAGACACGCACGGAATCAAGACACACACGGAATCAAGACACGCACGGAATCAAGAAACACAAGGAATCAAGAAACACACGGAATCAAAAACACAAGGAATCAAGAAACACAAGGAATCAAGACACAAACGGAATCAAGACACACACGGAATCAAGACACAAACGGAATCAAGACACACACGGAATCAAGAAACACAAGGAATCAAGAAACACACGGAATCAAGAAACACAAGAATCAAGACACAAACGGAATCAAGACACACACGGAATCAAGAAACACAAGGAATCAAGGCACAGACGGAATCAAGACACACACGGAATCAAGACACGCACGGAATCAAGAAACACAAGGAATCAAGAAACACACGGAATCAAGAAACACAAGGAATCAAGAAACACAAGGAATCAAGAAACACAAGGAATCAAGACAAACACGGAATCAAGAAACACAAGGAATCAAGAAACACAAGGAATCAAGACACACACGGAATCAAGACACACACGGAATCAAGACACACAAGGAATCAAGAAACAAAAGGAATCAAGAAACACACGGAATCAAGACACACACGGAATTAAGAAACACAAGGAATCAAGACACAAACGGAATCAAGACACACACGGAATCAAGAAACACAAGGAATGCACAGACGGAATCAAGACACACACGGAATCAAGAAACACAAGGAATCAAGGCACAGACGGAATCAAGACACACACGGAATCAAGACATACACGGAATCAAGGCACACTCGGAATCAAGAAACACAAGGAATCAAGGCACAGACGGAATCAAGACACACAAGGAATCAAGGCACATACGGAATCAAGAAACACAAGGAATCAAGGCACAGACGGAATCAAGACACACACGGAATCAAGACACACGGAATCAACAAACACACGGAATCAAGACACACACGGAATCAACAAACACAAGGAATCAAGACACAAACGGAATCAAGACACACACGGAATCAAGAAACACAAGGAATCAAGGCACAGACGGAATCAAGACACACACGGAATCAAGACACACACGGAATCAAGACACGCACGGAATCAAGAAACACAAGGAATCAAGACACACACGGAATCAAGAAACACAAGGAATCAAGACACACACGGAATCAAGAAACACAAGGAATCAAAACTCAACTCAAGACACATACACGGACAGAGATAAAAAATTTAAACATCTAAAAGGAATGTGGCGTTTTTTTGTTTTTTTTTATCAAAAAAACTGTTTTAAATTTGTCAACGTGAGAACTGCCAGAAGGTCAATCATCGGCTGTCCAGAGAATCTATCGAACCTGATGCTGCTACAGGAGAGGACAATATTGCAACCGTTTCGACAGGCTCGAACGCAGGTCTATCCGGATTAAGAATATGTTCTATCCGACTTGGATAGAACATGTTCAAAGTACAGTAACTTGTGTAAAGAAGAATGAACCTTTTTTTTCAACCTATGCGAGACAAATAATTGAATATGCAGCCCCAGCCTTTTTTCCAACAGAGCTGAGAGTTATGAGTTACATAACTTCTGGAAAACTACTTGAGCAATTGATTGATGGTTGAGAGGTGGGACCAAAGATCTGAATATCAAACCTAGCAAACACAACTAGGTGAATACAACTAGGTGAGAACAAACTTACAAAAACCCACAGTTGTAGATGCAAACTCCATTCATAATTTTAAAAGTTGATATGACAGGAAAATAGACCAGGAGTCATTGCTTTAAACAACCGGCGGCTATATTGTCAGCGTTCAAAAACTGATGCTCAGTCCTGCAAGTACAAATAGGTGAGTACACAGAAATATGAAACATGTGTGTGTTCCTTCTAGACACAGTTCCTAGTTCAGTTCTAGTTCCTTCTAGATCGGGGATTCCTGGATCGAAACCCGGCCAGGCAGGACTGAAATTATTGGTAGCGTTTCCTATCACCTAATGCCTCTGTTCTCCTAGCAGTAAACAGGTATCCAGGAGTTGTGAGCTTCATGTAGGGTTGCATCCTAGTGAGGGTCAGTCAGGGTGTTCGATCTTGTGAGGTGGGTGTTGGTTAGGTTAGGTTAGGTTAGGTTTGGTTAGGTTAGGTTAGGTTTAGGTTAAGTTTGGTTAGGTTAGGTTAGGTTAGGTTAAGTTTGGTTAGGTTAGGTTAGGTTAGGTTAAGTTTGGTTAGGTTAGGTTTGGTTAGGTTAGGTTAGGTTAGGTTAGGTTAGGTTAGGTTTAGGTTAGGTTAGGTTAGGTTAGGTTTGTTAGGTTAGGTTTGGTTAGGTTTAGGTTAGGTTAGGTTAGGTTAGGTTAGGTTAGGTTAGGTTAGGTTAGGTTAGGTTAGTTAGGTTAGGTAGGTTAGGTTAGGTTAGGTTAGGTTAGGTTAGGTTAGGTTAGTTAGGTTAGGTTACGTTAGTTAGGTTAGGTTAGGTTAAGTTTGGTTAGGTTAGGTTAGGTTAGGTTAGGTTAGGTTACGTTAGTTAGGTTAGGTTAGGTTAAGTTTGGTTAGGTTAGGTTAGGTTAAGTTTGGTTAGGTTAGGTTTGGTTAGGTTAGGTTAGGTTTAGGTTAGGTGAGGTTAAGTTTGGTTAGGTTAGGTTAGGTTAAGTTTGGTTAGGTTAGGTTTGGTTAGGTTAGGTTAGGTTAGGTTTAGGTTAGGTTAGGTTAGGTTAGGTTAGGTTAGGTTAGGTTAGGTTAGGTTAGGTTAGGTTAGGTTAGGTTTGTTAGGTTAGGTTTGGTTAGGTTTAGGTTAGGTTAGGTTAGTTAGGTTAGGTTTGGTTAGGTTTAGGTTAGGTTAGGTTAGGTTTGTTAGGTTAGGTTTAGGTTAGGTTAGGTTAGGTTAGGTTAGTTAGGTTAGGTTTGGTTAGGTTTAGGTTAGGTTAGGTTAGGTTAGTTAGGTTAGGTTAGGTTAGGTTAGGTTACGTTAGTTAGGTTAGGTTAGGTTAGGTGGTTAGGTTTAGGTTAGGTTAGGTTAGTTAGGTTAGGTTAGGTTAGATTAGGTTAGGTTAGTTAGGTTAGGTTTGGTTAGGTTAGGTTACGTTACGTTAGTTAGGTTAGGTTAGATTAGTTAGGTTAGGTTAGTTAGGTTAGGTTAGGTTAGGTTAGTTAGGTTAGGTTTGGTTTGGTTAGCTTAGTTAGGTAAGTTAGGTAGATTGGGTTTAGGTGTAGGTTAGGTTAGATTTAGATTAGGTTAAGTTATATTAGGTTTGGTTTTAGATTGTGGTAGGTTATAGGTTAGGGTAGGGTATAGGTTAGGCTAGGTTAAGTTAGGAAATAGGCCAAGAGTTATTGCTATAAACAACCGACGGCTTAAAGGCAGACTCTAAGATTAACGCTCGATCCTCCTGGCACAAATAGGTGAGTACACATATATGTAACATGAATGATGTGTTCCTTCTCGACTCTCAATAAGGGATTCCAGGGTTCGAATCGCGGTCGGGTAGGGCTGTAATTGTTGGTAGCGTTTCCTATCACCCAATGCACCTGTTCACCTAGCAGTAAATAGGTATCCAGGAGTTAGTGAGCTACTAGCATCCTGTTGAGTGAGGGTTAGTTTAACCTTGTGGGGTGGGTGTTGGAGACCACTTTATAATCCTAACATGTATATATAGACTGCCTGACTGCCTGTCCCCCGACTCAAAGAAGTTATATGTATTGACTCAATGAAGCCTAAGAGAACATAATCCAAGGCCTAAGAGTAGTCATTCGTGCTTAGAAGAGGATTGTTTAGGTTTTATAAATAGCGGCGGGTGGCATTTATAAGTGATTTGTGCGAGATCAATGGCACCAAACTATCATTAATGGAGAATTGGCTGGTATGTGTGAGTATCCTCCGCCGCAGTTACCATTATCATCACTCACTCACTCACAAGTTATTGGTTACCACTTGTATGCAATAACAACGGCCATACTACCACTTAAAGGACACTGCTTCTCGTCCCATTAGCCAAGTTAAGCAACTTTCAATTTGGTTAGTAATTGGATGGGTAACCTGCCTGGTAACACCAACTGCTAGTACTGCTGATGGCATTCATATTTGGACAGTCCCTGTGGATCAGTGGTAAGGCACTCACCTCGCGCTTCTCAAGCGATTTCGCCTGGGTTCATATCCTGGCTGGCAGGGGAAGAGCGGATTGACTAGGCACCAATCCTTAACTTAACGATTCTCTTCACGAAGCAGTGAATGGGTACCTGGTTGTTAAACGGTTTGTCGGGTTGTGTTCCAGGGAAAATTAACAATGAGTTTGTGTGTACTCACCTAATTGTACTCACCTTATTGTGCTTGCGGGGGTTGAGCTCTGGCTCTTTGGTCTGCCTCTCAACCGTCAATCAACAGGAGTACTGGTTCCTGAGCCTATTGGGCTCTATCATATCTACACTTGAAACTGTGTATGGAGTCAGCCTCCACCACATCACTTCCTAATGCATTCCATTTGTCAACTACTCTGACACTAAAAAAGTTCTTTCTAATATCTCTGTGGCTCATTTGGGCACTCAGTTTCCACCTGTGTCCCCTAGTACGTGTGCCCCTTGTTTTAAATAGCCTACCTTTATCTACCCTATCGATTCCCTTGAGAATCTTGAATGTGGTGATCATGTCCCCCTTAACTCTTCTGTCTTCCAACGAAGTGAGGTTTAATTCCCGTAGTCTCTCCTCGTAGCTCATACCTCTTAGCTCGGGTTCTAGTCTGGTGGCAAACCTTTGAACCTTTTCCAGTTTAGTCTTATGCTTGACTAGATGTGGACTCCATGCTGGAGCTGCATACTTGGGGATTGGTCTGACATATGTGGTATATAATGTTCTCAAAGATTCCTTTCAGTGTGTGTGTATTTTATAAGAAAGAGACACATAAACATGTGTGTGAATGAATATGTACACCAATAATAGTGAATGGGCTGGCATGTGTGAGTATTAATGTATACTATGGGCCACACTCACTGAAATATGTTGTCTGTGTGTGTACATACGTGTAATTGGAGTGACTTATCCACGTGAATTTATCTGTGTGTGTATATCCAATATGAGTGATCCTTGTCATAATTGTGACAGTTTCTGCAATTTGACTGTCGAGACTGTATGTATGTTTGTATATATGTGTGTGTGTGTGTGTGTGTGTCTGTATATATGTGTGTGTGTGTGTGTGTGTCTGTATATATGTGTGTGTGTGTGTATATATATGTGTGTGTGCGCGCGCGCGCACGAATGTCGCGCTCTGAAATATGTACCTATGATTATTAGAGTATACCATTCGAGAAAAAATGTCTAACTATTTATCGGTCCATTCTCTCTCTCTGTGCCGGCCTTCCTGCTAAAACTTGTCCACTCATTATGCTGTTGAATATCTATCTCCAATGGTCATTTACCATTAATTAATATATTATTAAGCAGATAAAGTCCTTTACAAATATCTTCATCTTTTAAAGCACATATCTTTCTTCTAACATGAATCACTATAACTCATATACTTTCATCAGTTCCAAACACTTTTCTTATTCCTTCCTTAACATCTTTCCTTATATAACCTATCTCCACAAATTAATATCTTAATGATTAACTGGCAACTCCATGCCTTTCCCTCCCCCTACCCCTCAGGCACCCCCTCTGCAGCTCCCTCGGCCCCCACCCCCCTACCAACACCCTAGCCCGCAACCGAGGCCCAAATAAACTACCCCCATACCACAATTACTAGAGACCACCCCCGCCCCCTCCCCCGACCCCCGCCTAACAGAGAAAATGACCGCCACAACGCTATACTTACCCAGCCGAACCGTTCGTTCGCGTATGTACTATTTATTGTTGAAAAAACTTAGAATAAAACAAACCGGATTTTCATTCCCTAGTAAAACACATATATATATGTATACAAAACGAGGCCTAGATTAGCACATATTAGGTATTGGATTGCTTGTTTACCATTCACAAACTCATTTGGACACACACACACCACACTAAATATTAAATAATACATACCTTTAAACACACACACACACACACACACACACACGTCAGTTTGCCTAAATTCTCCAATATTCATTCATGAAACTGCCTCACTGGACTGCAACCTCATCGAATAAGCTGTCATGTATTTCTAACTCTCAACACAAACTCACAACTTCACACGTCAATCATTGCAAATGTTGATAAATAGACATTACTAACCTTACTACGAGATATAAATACAAGTGCAAAATTTGATTCAGAAGGCAACTCCAGCGTGGCCTAGTCGGATAGAACATGTTCTTAATCCGGATAGACCTGCGTTCGAGCCTGTCGAAACGGTTGCAAGTACAGGGCACAGATTTATCTGTGTGTCCCCTCCTGTAGGAGCATCAGTTTCGATAGATTCTCTGGATAGCTGAAGATTGATTGACTGACCCCTTGGAATGTGGGGAAGGGTTGAAATCCGGGGGCCCACGGACGGATACCTGGATCCACTGACCTCGGGCAGGTCTTTCAATTCACCTGGATTTCAGGTGGGGAGAAGGGAGGCAATTTGGGTCGACACAAATAGCTTCCTGGACCCAAAACCCCAAAGACACCCAGACACACGGAATCAAGACGCACACGGCTGCAGGAGACACAAGGACTCAAGACACACGCGGACTCAAGACACACACGGAATCAAGACTCGCGGACTCAAGACACACGCGGACTCAAGACACACACGGAATCAAGACTCGCGGACTCAAGACACACGCGGAATCAAGACACACGCAGACTCAAGACACACGCGGAATCAAGACACACACGGACTCAAGACACACATGGACTCAAGACACAAACGGATTCAAGACACACGCGGACTCAAGACACACACGGAATCAAGACACACACGGACACTGACACGATCCCAAGGTAAGATAAGATATAAGATAAGGGAGGCAATTTGAGGGGACACAAATGGCATCCTGGACTCAATACCCCAGGGATAATGACATAGACACGGACACGGACACGGATACGGACACTCATAGACTCTAACGGACACGGACACACGGAATCAATACACGGACTCAAGACACACACGGACTCAAGACACACACAGAATCAAGACACACATGGACACTGACACGATCCCAAGGTGGAGATAAGGGAGGCAATTTGAGGGGACACAAATGGCATCCTGGACTCAAAACCCCAGGGATAATGGCACGGACACGGACACTAACTAACCTAACCTAAGACTCTGACGGACACGGGAACATACGGAATCAAGACACACGCGGAAACAAGACACACTCAGGAGACACACACGAAATCAAGACACATAAGGAATCAAGGCACAGACCGAATCAAGAAACACAAGGAATCAAGAAACACAAGGAATCAAGACACACACGGAATCAAGAAACACAAGGAATCAAGAAACACAAGGAATCAAGAAACACAAGGAATCAAGACAAACACGAAACCAAGAAACACAAGGAATCAAGAAACACAAGGAATCAATAAACACAAGGAATCAAGAAACACAAGGAATCAAGAAACACAAGGAATCAAGACAAACACGAAACCAAGAAACACAAGGAATCAAAAACACAAGGAATCAAGACACGCACGGAATCAAGACACACACGGAATCAAGACACGCACGGAATCAAGACACACACGGAATCAAGAAACACAAGGAATCAAGAAACACAAGGAATCAAGACACAAACGGAATGAAGACACACACGGAATCAAGACACAAACGGAATCAAGACACACACGGAATCAAGAAACACAAGGAATCAAGAAACACACGGAATCAAGAAACACAAGGAATCAAGACACAAACGGAATCAAGACACAGACGGAATCAAGAAACACAAGGAATCAAGACACGCACGGAATCAAGAAACACAAGGAATCAAGAAACACACGGAATCAAGAAACACAAGGAATCAAGAAACACAAGGAATCAAGAAACACAAGGAATCAAGACAAACACGGAATCAAGAAACACAAGGAATCAAGAAACACAAGGAATCAAGACACACACGGAATCAAGACACACGGAATCAAGACACACAAGGAATCAAGAAACAAAAGGAATCAAGAAACACACGGAATCAAGAAACACAAGGAATGCACAGACGGAATCAAGACACAACGGAATCAAGACACACACGGAATCAAGAAACACAAGGAATCAAGGCACAGACGGAATCAAGACACACACGGAATCAAGACATACACGGAATCAAGACACACACGGACACTGACACGATCCCAAGGTGGAGATAAGGGAGGCAATTTGAGGGGACACAAATGGCATCCTGGACTCAATACCCCAGGGATAATGACATAGACACGGACACGGACACGGATACGGACACTCATAGACTCTAACGGACACGGACACACGGAATCAACACACGGACTCAAGACACACACGGACTCAAGACACACACAGAATCAAGACACACGTGGACACTGACACGATCCCAAGGTGGAGATAAGGGAGGCAATTTGAGGGGACACAAATGGCATCCTGGACTCAAAACCCCAGGGATAATGGCACGAACACGGACACTAACTAACCTAACCTAAGACTCTGACGGACACGGGAACATACGGAATCAAGACACACGCGGAAACAAGACACACTCAGGAGACACACACGAAATCAAGACACATAAGGAATCAAGGCACAGACCGAATCAAGAAACAAAAGGAATCAAGAAACACAAGGAATCAAGACACACACGGAATCAAGAAACACAAGGAATCAAGAAACACAAGGAATCAAGAAACACAAGGAATCAAGACAAACACGAAACCAAGAAACACAAGGAATCAAGAAACACAAGGAATCAAGAAACAAAGGAAAAGAAACACAAGGAATCAAGACAAACACGAAACCAAGAAACACAAGGAATCAAGAAACACAAGGAATCAAGACACGCACGGAATCAAGACACACACGGAATCAAGACACGCACGGAATCAAGACACACACGGAATCAAGACACGCACGGAATCAAGAAACACAAGGAATCAAGAAACACACGGAATCAAGAAACACAAGTAATCAAGAAACACAAGGAATCAAGACACAAACGGAATCAAGACACACACGGAATCAAGACACAAACGGAATCAAGACACACACGGAATCAAGAAACACAAGGAATCAAGAAACACACGGAATCAAGAAACACAAGAAATCAAGACACAAACGGAATCAAGACACACACGGAATCAAGAAACACAAGGAATCAAGGCACAGACGGAATCAAGACACACACGGAATCAAGACACGCACGGAATCAAGAAACACAAGGAATCAAGAAACACACGGAATCAAGAAACACAAGGAATCAAGAAACACAAGGAATCAAGAAACACAAGGAATCAAGACAAACACGGAATCAAGAAACACAAGGAATCAAGAAACACAAGGAATCAAGACACACACGGAATCAAGACACACACGGAATCAAGACACACAAGGAATCAAGAAACAAAAGGAATCAAGAAACACACGGAATCAAGACACACACGGAATTAAGAAACACAAGGAATCAAGACACAAACGGAATCAAGACACACACGGAATCAAGAAACACAAGGAATGGACAGACGGAATCAAGACACACACGGAATCAAGAAACACAAGGAATCAAGGCACAGACGGAATCAAGACACACACGGAATCAAGACATACACGGAATCAAGGCACACTCGGAATCAAGAAACACAAGGAATCAAGGCACAGACGGAATCAAGACACACAAGGAATCAAGGCACATAAGGAATCAAGAAACACAAGGAATCAAGGCACAGACGGAATCAAGACACACACGGAATCAAGACACACGGAATCAACAAACACACGGAATCAAGACACACACGGAATCAACAAACACAAGGAATCAAGACACAAACGGAATCAAGACACACACGGAATCAAGAAACACAAGGAATCAAGGCACAGACGGAATCAAGACACACACGGAATCAAGACACACACGGAATCAAGACACGCACGGAATCAAGAAACACAAGGAATCAAGACACACACGGAATCAAGAAACACATGGAATCAAGAAACACAAGGAATCAAGAAACACACGGAATCAAGAAACACAAGGAATCAAGACACAAACGGAATCAAGACACAGACGGAATCAAGAAACACAAGGAATCAAGGCACAGACGGAATCAAGACACACACGGAATCAAGACACGCACGGAATCAAGAAACACAAGGAATCAAGAAACACACGGAATCAAGAAACACAAGGAATCAAGAAACACAAGGAATCAAGAAACACAAGGAATCAAGACAAACACGGAATCAAGAAACACAAGGAATCAAGAAACACAAGGAATCAAGACACACACGGAATCAAGACACACACGGAATCAAGACACACAAGGAATCAAGAAACAAAAGGAATCAAGAAACACACGGAATCAAGACATACACGGAATTAGGAAACACAAGGAATCAAGACACAAACGGAATCAAGACACACACGGAATCAAGAAACACAAGGAATGCACAGACGGAATCAAGACACACACGGAATCAAGACACACACGGAATCAAGAAACACAAGGAATCAAGGCACAGACGGAATCAAGACACACACGGAATCAAGACATACACGGAATCAAGACACACACGGACACTGACACGATCCCAAGGTGGAGATAAGGGAGGCAATTTGAGGGGACACAAATGGCATCCTGGACTCAATACCCCAGGGATAATGACATAGACACGGACACGGACACGGATACGGACACTCATAGACTCTAACGGACACGGACACACGGAATCAACACACGGACTCAAGACACACACGGACTCAGGACACACACAGAATCAAGACACACGTGGACACTGACACGATCCCAAGGTGGAGATAAGGGAGGCAATTTGAGGGGACACAAATGGCATCCTGGACTCAAAACCCCAGGGATAATGGCACGAACACGGACATTAACTAACCTAACCTAAGACTCTGACGGACACGGGAACATACGGAATCAAGACACACGCGGAAACAAGACACACTCAGGAGACACACACGAAATATAGACACATAAGGAATCAAGGCACAGACCGAATCAAGAAACAAAAGGAATCAAGAAACACAAGGAATCAAGACACACACGGAATCAAGAAACACAAGGAATCAAGAAACACAAGGAATCAAGAAACACAAGGAATCAAGACAAACACGAAACCAAGAAACACAAGGAATCAAGAAACACAAGAAATCAAGAAACACAAGGAATCAAGAAACACAAGGAATCAAGACAAACACGAAACCAAGAAACACAAGGAATCAAGAAACACAAGGAATCAAGACACGCACGGAATCAAGACACACACGGAATCAAGACACGCACGGAATCAAGACACACACGGAATCAAGACACACACGGAATCAAGAAACACAAGGAATCAAGAAACACACGGAATCAAGAAACACAAGTAATCAAGAAACACAAGGAATCAAGACACAAACGGAATCAAGACACACACGGAATCAAGACACAAACGGAATCAAGACACACACGGAATCAAGAAACACAAGGAATCAAGAAACACACGGAATCAAGAAACACAAGAAATCAAGACACAAACGGAACCAAGACACACACGGAATCAAGAAACACAAGGAATCAAGGCACAGACGGAATCAAGACACACACGGAATCAAGACACGCACGGAATCAAGAAACACAAGGAATCAAGAAACACACGGAATCAAGAAACACAAGGAATCAAGAAACACAAGGAATCAAGAAACACAAGGAATCAAGACAAACACGGAATCAAGAAACACAAGGAATCAAGAAACACAAGGAATCAAGACACACACGGAATCAAGACACACACGGAATCAAGACACACAAGGAATCAAGAAACAAAAGGAATCAAGAAACACACGGAATCAAGACACACACGGAATTAAGAAACACAAGGAATCAAGACACAAACGGAATCAAGACACACACGGAATCAAGAAACACAAGGAATGGACAGACGGAATCAAGACACACACGGAATCAAGAAACACAAGGAATCAAGGCACAGAGACGGAATCAAGACACACACGGAATCAAGACATACACGGAATCAAGGCACACTCGGAATCAAGAAACACAAGGAATCAAGGCACAGACGGAATCAAGACACACAAGGAATCAAGGCACATAAGGAATCAAGAAACACAAGGAATCAAGGCACAGACGGAATCAAGACACACACGGAATCAAGACACACGGAATCAACAAACACACGGAATCAAGACACACACGGAATCAACAAACACAAGGAATCAAGACACAAACGGAATCAAGACACACACGGAATCAAGAAACACAAGGAATCAAGGCACAGACGGAATCAAGACACACACGGAATCAAGACACACACGGAATCAAGACACGCACGGAATCAAGAAACACAAGGAATCAAGACACACACGGAATCAAGAAACACATGGAATCAAGACACACACGGAATCAAGAAACACAAGGAATCAAAACTCAACTCAAGACACATACACGGACAGAGATAAAAAATTTAAACATCTAAGGAATGTGGCGTTTTTTTGTTTTGTTTTTATCAAAAAAAACTGTTTTAAATTTGTCAACGTTAGAACTGCCAGAAGGTCAATCATCGGCTGTCCAGAGAATCTATCGAACCTGATGCTGCTACAGGAGAGGACAATATGTGCCCTGTAATTGCAACCGTTTCGACAGGCTCGAACGCAGGTCTATCCGGATTAAGAATATGTTCTATCCGACTTGGATAGAACATGTTCAAAGTAACATTTCTAACTTGTGTAAAGAAGAATGAACCTTTTTTTTCAACCTATGCGAGACAAATAATTGAATATGCAGCCCCAGCCTTTTTTCCAACAGAGCTGAGAGTTATGAGTTACATAACTTCTGGAAAACTACTTGAGCAATTGATTGATGGTTGAGAGGTGGGACCAAAGATCTGAATATCAAACTAGCAAACACAACTAGGTGAATACAACTAGGTGAAAACAAACTTACAAAAACCCACAGTTGTAGATGCAAACTCCATTCATAATTTTAAAAGTTGATATGACAGGAAAATAGACCAGGAGTCATTGCTTTAAACAACCGGCGGCTATATTGTCAGCGTTCAAAACCTGATGCTCAGTCCTGCAAGTACAAATAGGTGAGTACACAGAAATATGAAACATGTGTGTGTTCCTTCTAGACTAACGATCTGGATTCCTGGATCGAAACCCGGCCAGGCAGGACTGAAATTATTGGTAGCGTTTCCTATCACCTAATGCCTCTGTTCTCCTACCAGTAAACAGGTATCCAGGAGTTGTGAGCTTCATGTAGGGTTGCATCCTAGTGAGGGTCAGTCAGGGTGTTCGATCTTGTGAGGTGGGTGTTGGTTAGGTTAGGTTAGGTTAGGTTTGGTTAGGTTAGGTTAGGTTTAGGTTAAGTTTGGTTAGGTTAGGTTAGGTTAGGTTAAGTTTGGTTAGGTTAGGTTAGGTTAGGTTAAGTTTGGTTAGGTTAGGTTTGGTTAGGTTAGGTTAGGTTAGGTTAGGTTAGGTTAGGTAGGTTTAGGTTAGGTTAGGTTAGGTTAGGTTTGTTAGGTTAGGTTTGGTTAGGTTTAGGTTAGGTTAGGTTAGGTTAGTTAGGTTAGGTTAGGTTAGGTTAGGTTAGGTTAGTTAGGTTAGGTTAGGTTTAGGTTAGGTTAGGTTAGGTTAGGTTAGGTTAGGTTTGGTTAGTTAGGTTAGGTTACGTTAGTTAGGTTAGGTTAGGTTAAGTTTGGTTAGGTTAGGTTAGGTTAGGTTAGGTTAGGTTAGGTTACGTTAGTTAGGTTAGGTTAGGTTAAGTTTGGTTAGGTTAGGTTAGGTTAAGTTGGTTAGGTTAGGTTTGGTTAGGTTATTTTAGGTTTAGGTTAGGTGAGGTTAAGTTTGGTTAGGTTAGGTTAGGTTAGTTTGGTTAGGTTAGGTTTGGTTAGGTTAGGTTAGGTTAGGTTTAGGTTAGGTTAGGTTAGGTTAGGTTAGGTTAGGTTAGGTTAGGTTTAGGTTAGGTTAGGTTAGGTTTGTTAGGTTAGGTTTGGTTAGGTTAGGTTAGGTTAGGTTAGTTAGGTTAGGTTTGGTTAGGTTAGGTTAGGTTAGGTTAGGTTTGTTAGGTTAGGTTTAGGTTAGGTTAGGTTAGGTTATGTTAGTTAGGTTAGGTTTGGTTAGGTTTAGGTTAGGTTAGGTTAGGTTAGTTAGGTTAGGTTAGGTTAGGTTAGGTTAGTTAGTTAGGTTAGGTTAGGTTAGGTTTGGTTAGGTTAGGTTTGGTTAGGTTAGGTTAGGTTAGGTTAGGTTAGGTTAGGTTAGGTTAGGTTAGGTTTAGGTTAGGTTAGGTTAGGTTAGGTTTGTTAGGTTAGGTTTGGTTAGGTTAGGTTAGGTTAGGTTAGGTTAGTTAGGTTAGGTTAGGTTAGGTTAGGTTAGTTAGGTTAGGTTAGGTTAGGTTAGGTTAGGTTAGGTTAGGTTAGGTTAGGTTAGGTTAGGTTAGTTAGGTTAGGTTACGTTAGTTAGGTTAGGTTAGGTTAAGTTTGGTTAGGTTAGGTTAGGTTAGGTTAGGTTAGGTTACGTTAGTTAGGTTAGGTTAGGTTAAGTTTGGTTAGGTTAGGTTAGGTTAAGTTTGGTTAGGTTAGGTTTGGTTAGGTTAGGTTAGGTTTAGGTTAGGTGAGGTTAAGTTTGGTTAGGTTAGGTTAAGTTTGGTTAGGTTAGGTTTGGTTAGGTTAGGTTAGGTTAGGTTTAGGTTAGGTTAGGTTAGGTTAGGTTAGGTTAGGTTAGGTTAGGTTAGGTTAGGTTAGGTTTGTTAGGTTGGTTAGGTTTAGGTTAGGTTAGGTTAGTTAGGTTAGGTTTGGTTAGGTTTAGGTTAGGTTAGGTTAGGTTTGTTAGGTTAGGTTTAGGTTAGGTTAGGTTAGGTTAGGTTAGTTAGGTTAGGTTTGGTTAGGTTTAGGTTAGGTTAGGTTAGGTTAGTTAGGTTAGGTTAGGTTAGGTTAGGTTACGTTAGTTAGGTTAGGTTAGGTTAGGTTTGGTTAGGTTTAGGTTAGGTTAGTTAGGTTAGGTTAGGTTAGATTAGGTTAGGTTAGTTAGGTTAGGTTTGGTTAGGTTAGGTTACGTTACGTTAGTTAGTTAGGTTAGGTTAGATTAGTTAGGTTAGGTTAGTTAGGTTAGGTTAGGTTAGGTTAGTTAGGTTAGGTTTGGTTTGGTTAGCTTAGTTAGGTAAGTTAGGTAGATTGGGTTTAGGTGTAGGTTAGGTTAGATTTAGATTAGGTTAAGTTATATTAGGTTTGGTTTTAGATTGTGGTAGGTTATAGGTTAGGGTAGGGTATAGGTTAGGCTAGGTTAAGTTAGGAAATAGGCCAAGAGTTATTGCTATAAACAACCGACGGCTTAAAGGCAGACTCTAAGATTAACGCTCGATCCTCCTGGCACAAATAGGTGAGTACACATATATGTAACATGAATGATGTGTTCCTTCTCGACTCTCAATAAGGGATTCCAGGGTTCGAATCGCGGTCGGGTAGGGCTGTAATTGTTGGTAGCGTTTCCTATCACCCAATGCACCTGTTCACCTAGCAGTAAATAGGTATCCAGGAGTTAGTGAGCTACTAGCATCCTGTTGAGTGAGGGTTAGTTTAACCTTGTGGGGTGGGTGTTGGAGACCACTTTATAATCCTAACATGTATATATAGACTGCCTGACTGCCTGTCCCCCGACTCAAAGAAGTTATATGTATTGACTCAATGAAGCCTAAGAGAACATAATCCAAGGCCTAAGAGTAGTCATTCGTGCTTAGAAGAGGATTGTTTAGGTTTTATAAATAGCGGCGGGTGGCATTTATAAGTGATTTGTGCGAGATCAATGGCATCCAAACATTTCCATGTTGGTGCTATAGTCCACTTTTGGTTGGTTTGTTTGACTATAAGAACTATCATTAATGGAGAATTGGCTGGTATGTGTGAGTATCCTCCGCCGCAGTTACCATTATCATCACTCACTCACTCACAAGTTATTGGTTACCACTTGTATGCAATAACAACGGCCATACTACCACTTAAAGGACACTGCTTCTCGTCCCATTAGCCAAGTTAAGCAACTTTCAATTTGGTTAGTAATTGGATGGGTAACCTGCCTGGTAACACCAACTGCTAGTACTGCTGATGGCATTCATATTTGGACAGTCCCTGTGGATCAGTGGTAAGGCACTCACCTCGCGCTTCTCAAGCGATTTCGCCTGGGTTCATATCCTGGCTGGCAGGGGAAGAGCGGATTGACTAGGCACCAATCCTTAACTTAACGATTCTCTTCACGAAGCAGTGAATGGGTACCTGGTTGTTAAACGGTTTGTCGGGTTGTGTTCCAGGGAAAATTAACAATGAGTTTGTGTGTACTCACCTAATTGTACTCACCTTATTGTGCTTGCGGGGGTTGAGCTCTGGCTCTTTGGTCTGCCTCTCAACCGTCAATCAACAGGAGTACTGGTTCCTGAGCCTATTGGGCTCTATCATATCTACACTTGAAACTGTGTATGGAGTCAGCCTCCACCACATCACTTCCTAATGCATTCCATTTGTCAACTACTCTGACACTAAAAAAGTTCTTTCTAATATCTCTGTGGCTCATTTGGGCACTCAGTTTCCACCTGTGTCCCCTAGTACGTGTGCCCCTTGTTTTAAATAGCCTACCTTTATCTACCCTATCGATTCCCTTGAGAATCTTGAATGTGGTGATCATGTCCCCCTTAACTCTTCTGTCTTCCAACGAAGTGAGGTTTAATTCCCGTAGTCTCTCCTCGTAGCTCATACCTCTTAGCTCGGGTTCTAGTCTGGTGGCAAACCTTTGAACCTTTTCCAGTTTAGTCTTATGCTTGACTAGATGTGGACTCCATGCTGGAGCTGCATACTTGGGGATTGGTCTGACATATGTGGTATATAATGTTCTCAAAGATTCCTTTCAGTGTGTGTGTATTTTATAAGAAAGAGACACATAAACATGTGTGTGAATGAATATGTACACCAATTAATAGTGAATGGGCTGGCATGTGTGAGTATTAATGTATACTATGGGCCACACTCACTGAAATATGTTGTCTGTGTGTGTACATACGTGTAATTGGAGTGACTTATCCACGTGAATTTATCTGTGTGTGTATATATCCAATATGAGTGATCCTTGTCATAATTGTGACAGTTTCTGCAATTTGACTGTCGAGACTGTATGTATGTTTGTATATATGTGTGTGTGTGTGTGTGTGTGTGTCTGTATATATGTGTGTGTGTGTGTATATATATGTGTGTGTGCGCGCGCGCGCACGAATGTCGCGCTCTGAAATATGTACCTATGATTATTAGAGTATACCATTCGAGAAAAAATGTCTAACTATTTATCGGTCCATTCTCTCTCTCTGTGCCGGCCTTCCTGCTAAAACTTGTCCACTCATTATGCTGTTGAATATCTATCTCCAATGGTCATTTACCATTAATTAATATATTATTAAGCAGATAAAGTCCTTTACAAATATCTTCATCTTTTAAAGCACATATCTTTCTTCTAACATGAATCACTATAACTCATATACTTTCATCAGTTCCAAACACTTTTCTTATTCCTTCCTTAACATCTTTCCTTATATAACCTATCTCCACAAATTAATATCTTAATGATTAACTGGCAACTCCATGCCTTTAACTCAGGCCCCCCCTCTGCAGCTCCCTCGGCCCCCACCCCCCTACCAACACCCTACCCCCAACCGAGGCCCAAATATAACTACCCCCATACCACAATTACCAGAGACCACCCCCGCCCCCTCCCCCGACCCCCGCCTAACAGAGAAAATGACCGCCACAACGCTATACTTACCCAGCCGAACCGTTCGTTCGCGTATGTACTATTTATTGTTGAAAAAACTTAGAATAAAACAAACCGGATTTTCATTCCCTAGTAAAACACATATATATATGTATACAAAACGAGGCCTAGATTAGCACATATTAGGTATTGGATTGCTTGTTTACCATTCACAAACTCATTTGGACACACACACACCACACTAAATATTAAATAATACATACCTTTAAACACACACACACACACACACACACACGTCAGTTTGCCTAAATTCTCCAATATTCATTCATGAAACTGCCTCACTGGACTGCAACCTCATCGAATAAGCTGTCATGTATTTCTAACTCTCAACACAAACTCACAACTTCACACGTCAATCATTGCAAATGTTGATAAATAGACACTAACTAACCTTACTACGAGATATAAATACAAGTGCAAAATTTGATTCAGAAGGCAACTCCAGCGTGGCCTAGTCGGATAGAACATGTTCTTAATCCGGATAGACCTGCGTTCGAGCCTGTCGAAACGGTTGCAAGTACAGGGCACAGATTTATCTGTGTGTCCCCTCCTGTAGGAGCATCAGTTTCGATAGATTCTCTGGATAGCTGAAGATTGATTGACTGACCCCTTGGAATGTGGGGAAGGGTTGAAATCCGGGGGCCCACGGACGGATACCTGGATCCACTGACCTCGGGCAGGTCTTTCAATTCACCTGGATTTCAGGTGGGGAGAAGGGAGGCAATTTGGGTCGACACAAATAGCTTCCTGGACCCAAAACCCCAAAGACACCCAGACACACGGAATCAAGACGCACACGGCTGCAGGAGACACAAGGACTCAAGACACACGCGGAATCAAGACACACACGGACTCAAGACACACGCGGACTCAAGACACACACGGAATCAAGACTCGCGGACTCAAGACACACGCGGAATCAAGACACACGCAGACTCAAGACACACGCGGAATCAAGACACACACGGACTCAAGACACACATGGACTCAAGACACAAACGGATTCAAGACACACGCGGACTCAAGACACACACGGAATCAAGACACACACGGACACTGACACGATCCCAAGGTGGAGATAAGGGAGGCAATTTGAGGGGACACAAATGGCATCCTGGACTCAATACCCCAGGGATAATGACATAGACACGGACACGGACACGGATACGGACACTCATAGACTCTAACGGACACGGACACACGGAATCAATACACGGACTCAAGACACACACGGACTCAAGACACACACAGAATCAAGACACACATGGACACTGACACGATCCCAAGGTGGAGATAAGGGAGGCAATTTGAGGGGACACAAATGGCATCCTGGACTCAAAACCCCAGGGATAATGGCACGAACACGGACACTAACTAACCTAACCTAAGACTCTGACGGACACGGGAACATACGGAATCAAGACACACGCGGAAACAAGACACACTCAGGAGACACACACGAAATCAAGACACATAAGGAATCAAGGCACAGACCGAATCAAGAAACACAAGGAATCAAGAAACACAAGGAATCAAGACACACACGGAATCAAGAAACACAAGGAATCAAGAAACACAAGGAATCAAGAAACACAAGGAATCAAGACAAACACGAAACCAAGAAACACAAGGAATCAAGAAACACAAGGAATCAAGAAACACAAGGAATCAAGAAACACAAGGAATCAAGACAAACACGAAACCAAGAAACACAAGGAATCAAGAAACACAAGGAATCAAGACACGCACGGAATCAAGACACACACGGAATCAAGACACGCACGGAATCAAGACACACACGGAATCAAGACACGCACGGAATCAAGAAACACAAGGAATCAAGAAACACACGGAATCAAGAAACACAAGGAATCAAGAAACACAAGGAATCAAGACACAAACGGAATCAAGACACACACGGAATCAAGACACAAACGGAATCAAGACACACACGGAATCAAGAAACACAAGGAATCAAGAAACACACGGAATCAAGAAACACAAGGAATCAAGACACAAACGGAATCAAGACACACACGGAATCAAGAAACACAAGGAATCAAGGCACAGACGGAATCAAGACACACACGGAATCAAGACACGCACGGAATCAAGAAACACAAGGAATCAAGAAACACACGGAATCAAGAAACACAAGGAATCAAGACAAACACGGAATCAAGAAACACAAGGAATCAAGAAACACAAGGAATCAAGACACACACGGAATCAAGACACACACGGAATCAAGACACACAAGGAATCAAGAAACAAAAGGAATCAAGAAACACACGGAATCAAGACACACACGGAATTAAGAAACACAAGGAATCAAGACACAAACGGAATCAAGACACACACGGAATCAAGAAACACAAGGAAGACAGACGGAATCAAGACACACACGGAATCAAGAAACACAAGGAATCAAGCACAGACGGAATCAAGACACACACGGAATCAAGACAACACGGAATCAAGCACACCGGAATCAAGAAACACAAGGAATCAAGGCACAGACGGAATCAAGACACACAAGGAATCAAGGCACATCGGAATCAAGAAACACAAGGAATCAAGGCACAGACGGAATCAAGACACACACGGAATCAAGCACACGGAATCAAAACACGGAATCAAGACACACGGAATCAACAAACACAAGGAATCAAGACACAAACGGAATCAAGACACACACGGAATCAAGAAACACAAGGAATCAAGGCACAGACGGAATCAAGACACACACGGAATCAAGACACACACGGAATCAAGACACACGGAATCAAGAAACACAAGGAATCAAGACACAAGGAATCAACACACGGAATCAAGACACACACGGAATCAAGACACACACGGAATCAAGACACGCACGGAATCAAGAAACACAAGGAATCAAGACACACACGGAATCAAGAAACACAAGGAATCAAGACACACACGGAATCAAGAAACACAAGGAATCAAAACTCAACTCAAGACACATACACGGACAGAGATAAAAAATTTAAACATCTAAGGAATGTGGCGTTTTTTTGTTTTTTTTTATCAAAAAAACTGTTTTAAATTTGTCAACGTGAGAACTGCCAGAAGGTCAATCATCGGCTGTCCAGAGAATCTATCGAACCTGATGCTGCTACAGGAGAGGACAATATGTGCCCTGTAATTGCAACCGTTTCGACAGGCTCGAACGCAGGTCTATCCGGATTAAGAATATGTTCTATCCAACTTGGATAGAACATGTTCAAAGTACAGTAACTTGTGTAAAGAAGAATGAACCTTTTTTTTCAACCTATGCGAGACAAATAATTGAATATGCAGCCCCAGCCTTTTTTCCAACAGAGCTGAGAGTTATGAGTTACATAACTTCTGGAAAACTACTTGAGCAATTGATTGATGGTTGAGAGGTGGGACCAAAGATCTGAATATCAAACCTAGCAAACACAACTAGGTGAATACAACTAGGTGAGAACAAACTTACAAAAACCCACAGTTGTAGATGCAAACTCCATTCATAATTTTAAAAGTTGATATGACAGGAAACCAACAGGAGACCAGGAGTCATTGCTTTAAACAACCGGCGGCTATATTGTCAGCGTTCAAAAACTGATGCTCAGTCCTGCAAGTACAAATAGGTGAGTACACAGAAATATGAAACATGTGTGTGTTCCTTCTAGACTAACGATCGGGATTCCTGGATCGAAACCCGGCCAGGCAGGACTGAAATTATTGGTAGCGTTTCCTATCACCTAATGCCTCTGTTCTCCTAGCAGTAAACAGGTATCCAGGAGTTGTGAGCTTCATGTAGGGTTGCATCCTAGTGAGGGTCAGTCAGGGTGTTCGATCTTGTGAGGTGGGTGTTGGTTAGGTTAGGTTAGGTTAGGTTTGGTTAGGTTAGGTTAGGTTTAGGTTAAGTTTGGTTAGGTTAGGTTAGGTTAGGTTAAGTTTGGTTAGGTTAGGTTAGGTTAGGTTAAGTTTGGTTAGGTTAGGTTTGGTTAGGTTAGGTTAGGTTAGGTTAGGTTAGGTTTAGGTTTAGGTTAGGTTAGGTTAGGTTAGGTTTGTTAGGTTAGGTTTGGTTAGGTTTAGGTTAGGTTAGGTTAGGTTAGTTAGGTTTGGTTAGGTTAGGTTAGGTTAGGTTAGTTAGGTTAGGTTAGGTTTAGGTTAGGTTAGGTTAGGTTAGGTTAGGTTAGGTTAGTTAGGTTAGGTTACGTTAGTTAGGTTAGGTTAGGTTAAGTTTGGTTAGGTTAGGTTAGGTTAGGTTAGGTTAGGTTACGTTAGTTAGGTTAGGTTAGGTTAAGTTTGGTTAGGTTAGGTTAGGTTAAGTTTGGTTAGGTTAGGTTTGGTTAGGTTAGGTTAGGTTTAGGTTAGGTGAGGTTAAGTTTGGTTAGGTTAGGTTAGGTTAAGTTTGGTTAGGTTAGGTTTGGTTAGGTTAGGTTAGGTTAGGTTTAGGTTAGGTTAGGTTAGGTTAGGTTAGGTTAGGTTAGGTTTAGGTTAGGTTAGGTTAGGTTTTGTTAGGTTAGGTTTGGTTAGGTTTAGGTTAGGTTAGGTTAGTTAGGTTAGGTTTGGTTAGGTTTAGGTTAGGTTAGGTTAGGTTTGTTAGGTTAGGTTTAGGTTAGGTTAGGTTAGGTTAGGTTAGTTAGGTTAGGTTTGGTTAGGTTTAGGTTAGGTTAGGTTAGGTTAGGTTAGGTTAGGTTAGGTTAGGTTAGGTTACGTTAGTTAGGTTAGGTTAGGTTTGGTTAGGTTTAGGTTAGGTTAGTTAGGTTAGGTTAGGTTAGATTAGGTTAGGTTAGTTAGGTTAGGTTTGGTTAGGTTAGGTTACGTTACGTTAGTTAGGTTAGGTTAGATTAGTTAGGTTAGGTTAGTTAGGTTAGGTTAGGTTAGGTTAGTTAGGTTAGGTTTGGTTTGGTTAGCTTAGTTAGGTAAGTTAGGTAGATTGGGTTTAGGTGTAGGTTAGGTTAGATTTAGATTAGGTTAAGTTATATTAGGTTTGGTTTTAGATTGTGGTAGGTTATAGGTTAGGGTAGGGTATAGGTTAGGCTAGGTTAAGTTAGGAAATAGGCCAAGAGTTATTGCTATAAACAACCGACGGCTTAAAGGCAGACTCTAAGATTAACGCTCGATCCTCCTGGCACAAATAGGTGAGTACACATATATGTAACATGAATGATGTGTTCCTTCTCGACTCTCAATAAGGGATTCCAGGGTTCGAATCGCGGTCGGGTAGGGCTGTAATTGTTGGTAGCGTTTCCTATCACCCAATGCACCTGTTCACCTAGCAGTAAATAGGTATCCAGGAGTTAGTGAGCTACTAGCATCCTGTTGAGTGAGGGTTAGTTTAACCTTGTGGGGTGGGTGTTGGAGACCACTTTATAATCCTAACATGTATATATAGACTGCCTGACTGCCTGTCCCCCGACTCAAAGAAGTTATATGTATTGACTCAATGAAGCCTAAGAGAACATAATCCAAGGCCTAAGAGTAGTCATTCGTGCTTAGAAGAGGATTGTTTAGGTTTTATAAATAGCGGCGGGTGGCATTTATAAGTGATTTGTGCGAGATCAATGGCATCCAAACATTTCCATGTTGGTGCTATAGTCCACTTTTGGTTGGTTTGTTTGACTATAAGAACTATCATTAATGGAGAATTGGCTGGTATGTGTGAGTATCCTCCGCCGCAGTTACCATTATCATCACTCACTCACTCACAAGTTATTGGTTACCACTTGTATGCAATAACAACGGCCATACTACCACTTAAAGGACACTGCTTCTCGTCCCATTAGCCAAGTTAAGCAACTTTCAATTTGGTTAGTAATTGGATGGGTAACCTGCCTGGTAACACCAACTGCTAGTACTGCTGATGGCATTCATATTTGGACAGTCCCTGTGGATCAGTGGTAAGGCACTCACCTCGCGCTTCTCAAGCGATTTCGCCTGGGTTCATATCCTGGCTGGCAGGGGAAGAGCGGATTGACTAGGCACCAATCCTTAACTTAACGATTCTCTTCACGAAGCAGTGAATGGGTACCTGGTTGTTAAACGGTTTGTCGGGTTGTGTTCCAGGGAAAATTAACAATGAGTTTGTGTGTACTCACCTAATTGTACTCACCTTATTGTGCTTGCGGGGGTTGAGCTCTGGCTCTTTGGTCTGCCTCTCAACCGTCAATCAACAGGAGTACTGGTTCCTGAGCCTATTGGGCTCTATCATATCTACACTTGAAACTGTGTATGGAGTCAGCCTCCACCACATCACTTCCTAATGCATTCCATTTGTCAACTACTCTGACACTAAAAAAGTTCTTTCTAATATCTCTGTGGCTCATTTGGGCACTCAGTTTCCACCTGTGTCCCCTAGTACGTGTGCCCCTTGTTTTAAATAGCCTACCTTTATCTACCCTATCGATTCCCTTGAGAATCTTGAATGTGGTGATCATGTCCCCCTTAACTCTTCTGTCTTCCAACGAAGTGAGGTTTAATTCCCGTAGTCTCTCCTCGTAGCTCATACCTCTTAGCTCGGGTTCTAGTCTGGTGGCAAACCTTTGAACCTTTTCCAGTTTAGTCTTATGCTTGACTAGATGTGGACTCCATGCTGGAGCTGCATACTTGGGGATTGGTCTGACATATGTGGTATATAATGTTCTCAAAGATTCCTTTCAGTGTGTGTGTATTTTATAAGAAAGAGACACATAAACATGTGTGTGAATGAATATGTACACCAATTAATAGTGAATGGGCTGGCATGTGTGAGTATTAATGTATACTATGGGCCACACTCACTGAAATATGTTGTCTGTGTGTGTACATACGTGTAATTGGAGTGACTTATCCACGTGAATTTATCTGTGTGTGTATATATCCAATATGAGTGTCCTTGTCATAATTGTGACAGTTTCTGCAATTTGACTGTCGAGACTGTATGTATGTTTGTATATATGTGTGTGTGTGTGTGTGTGTGTGTCTGTATATATGTGTGTGTGTGTGTATATATATGTGTGTGTGCGCGCGCGCGCACGAATGTCGCGCTCTGAAATATGTACCTATGATTATTAGAGTATACCATTCGAGAAAAAATGTCTAACTATTTATCGGTCCATTCTCTCTCTCTGTGCCGGCCTTCCTGCTAAAACTTGTCCACTCATTATGCTGTTGAATATCTATCTCCAATGGTCATTTACCATTAATTAATATATTATTAAGCAGATAAAGTCCTTTACAAATATCTTCATCTTTTAAAGCACATATCTTTCTTCTAACATGAATCACTATAACTCATATACTTTCATCAGTTCCAAACACTTTTCTTATTCCTTCCTTAACATCTTTCCTTATATAACCTATCTCCACAAATTAATATCTTAATGATTAACTGGCAACTCCATGCCTTTAACTCAGGCCCCCCTCTGCAGCTCCCTCGGCCCCCCCCCTACCAACACCCTACCCCCAACCGAGGCCCAAATATAACTACCCCCATACCACAATTACCAGAGACCACCCCCGCCCCCTCCCCCGACCCCCGCCTAACAGAGAAAATGACCGCCACAACGCTATACTTACCCAGCCGAACCGTTCGTTCGCGTATGTACTATTTATTGTTGAAAAAACTTAGAATAAAACAAACCGGATTTTCATTCCCTAGTAAAAACATATATATATGTATACAAAACGAGGCCTAGATTAGCACATATTAGGTATTGGATTGCTTGTTTACCATTCACAAACTCATTTGGACACACACACACCACACTAAATATTAAATAATACATACCTTTAAACACACACACACACACACACACACACACGTCAGTTTGCCTAAATTCTCCAATATTCATTCATGAAACTGCCTCACTGGACTGCAACCTCATCGAATAAGCTGTCATGTATTTCTAACTCTCAACACAAACTCACAACTTCACACGTCAATCATTGCAAATGTTGATAAATAGACACTAACTAACCTTACTACGAGATATAAATACAAGTGCAAAATTTGATTCAGAAGGCAACTCCAGCGTGGCCTAGTCGGATAGAACATGTTCTTAATCCGGATAGACCTGCGTTCGAGCCTGTCGAAACGGTTGCAAGTACAGGGCACAGATTTATCTGTGTGTCCCCTCCTGTAGGAGCATCAGTTTCGATAGATTCTCTGGATAGCTGAAGATTGATTGACTGACCCCTTGGAATGTGGGGAAGGGTTGAAATCCGGGGGCCCACGGACGGATACCTGGATCCACTGACCTCGGGCAGGTCTTTCAATTCACCTGGATTTCAGGTGGGGAGAAGGGAGGCAATTTGGGTCGACACAAATAGCTTCCTGGACCCAAAACCCCAAAGACACCCAGACACACGGAATCAAGACGCACACGGCTGCAGGAGACACAAGGACTCAAGACACACGCGGAATCAAGACACACACGGACTCAAGACACACGCGGACTCAAGACACACACGGAATCAAGACTCGCGGACTCAAGACACACGCGGAATCAAGACACACGCAGACTCAAGACACACGCGGAATCAAGACACACACGGACTCAAGACACACATGGACTCAAGACACAAACGGATTCAAGACACACGCGGACTCAAGACACACACGGAATCAAGACACACACGGACACTGACACGATCCCAAGGTGGAGATAAGGGAGGCAATTTGAGGGGACACAAATGGCATCCTGGACTCAATACCCCAGGGATAATGACATAGACACGGACACGGACACGGATACGGACACTCATAGACTCTAACGGACACGGACACACGGAATCAATACACGGACTCAAGACACACACGGACTCAAGACACACACAGAATCAAGACACACATGGACACTGACACGATCCCAAGGTGGAGATAAGGGAGGCAATTTGAGGGGACACAAATGGCATCCTGGACTCAAAACCCCAGGGATAATGGCACGAACACGGACACTAACTAACCTAACCTAAGACTCTGACGGACACGGGAACATACGGAATCAAGACACACGCGGAAACAAGACACACTCAGGAGACACACACGAAATCAAGACACATAAGGAATCAAGGCACAGACCGAATCAAGAAACACAAGGAATCAAGAAACACAAGGAATCAAGACACACACGGAATCAAGAAACACAAGGAATCAAGAAACACAAGGAATCAAGAAACACAAGGAATCAAGACAAACACGAAACCAAGAAACACAAGGAATCAAGAAACACAAGGAATCAAGAAACACAAGGAATCAAGAAACACAAGGAATCAAGACAAACACGAAACCAAGAAACACAAGGAATCAAGAAACACAAGGAATCAAGACACGCACGGAATCAAGACACACACGGAATCAAGACACGCACGGAATCAAGACACACACGGAATCAAGACACGCACGGAATCAAGAAACACAAGGAATCAAGAAACACACGGAATCAAGAAACACAAGGAATCAAGAAACACAAGGAATCAAGACACAAACGGAATCAAGACACACACGGAATCAAGACACAAACGGAATCAAGACACACACGGAATCAAGAAACACAAGGAATCAAGAAACACACGGAATCAAGAAACACAAGGAATCAAGACACAAACGGAATCAAGACACACACGGAATCAAGAAACACAAGGAATCAAGGCACAGACGGAATCAAGACACACACGGAATCAAGACACGCACGGAATCAAGAAACACAAGGAATCAAGAAACACACGGAATCAAGAAACACAAGGAATCAAGACAAACACGGAATCAAGAAACACAAGGAATCAAGAAACACAAGGAATCAAGACACACACGGAATCAAGACACACACGGAATCAAGAAACACAAGGAATCAAGAAACAAAAGGAATCAAGAAACACACGGAATCAAGACACACACGGAATTAAGAAACACAAGGAATCAAGACACAAACGGAATCAAGACACACACGGAATCAAGAAACACAAGGAAGACAGACGGAATCAAGACACACACGGAATCAAGAAACACAAGGAACAAGCACAGACGGAATCAAGACACACAGGAATCAAGACAACACGGAATCAAGCACACCGGAATCAAGAAACACAAGGAATCAAGGCACAGACGGAATCAAGACACAAGGAATCAAGGCACATAACGGAATCAAGAACACAAGGAATCAAGGCACAGACGGAATCAAGACACACGGAATCAAACACACGGAATCAACACAGGAATCAAGACACACAGGAATCAACAAACACAAGGAATCAAGACACAAACGGAATCAAGACACACACGGAATCAAGAAACACAAGGAATCAAGCACAGACGGAATCAAGAACACACGGAATCAAGACACAACGGAATCAAGACACACGGAATCAAGAAACACAAGGAATCAACACAAGGAATCAGAACACAGACATCAAGACACACACGGAATCAAGACACACACGGAATCAAGACACGCACGGAATCAAGAAACACAAGGAATCAAGACACACACGGAATCAAGAAACACAAGGAATCAAGACACACACGGAATCAAGAAACACAAGGAATCAAAACTCAACTCAAGACACATACACGGACAGAGATAAAAAATTTAAACATCTAAGGAATGTGGCGTTTTTTTGTTTTGTTTTTATCAAAAAAACTGTTTTAAATTTGTCAACGTGAGAACTGCCAGAAGGTCAATCATCGGCTGTCCAGAGAATCTATCGAACCTGATGCTGCTACAGGAGAGGACAATATGTGCCCTGTAATTGCAACCGTTTCGACAGGCTCGAACGCAGGTCTATCCGGATTAAGAATATGTTCTATCCAACTTGGATAGAACATGTTCAAAGTAACACTAACTTGTGTAAAGAAGAATGAACCTTTTTTTTCAACCTATGCGAGACAAATAATTGAATATGCAGCCCCAGCCTTTTTTCCAACAGAGCTGAGAGTTATGAGTTACATAACTTCTGGAAAACTACTTGAGCAATTGATTGATGGTTGAGAGGTGGGACCAAAGATCTGAATATCAAACCTAGCAAACACAACTAGGTGAATACAACTAGGTGAGAACAAACTTACAAAAACCCACAGTTGTAGATGCAAACTCCATTCATAATTTTAAAAGTTGATATGACAGGAAAATAGACCAGGAGTCATTGCTTTAAACAACCGGCGGCTATATTGTCAGCGTTCAAAAACTGATGCTCAGTCCTGCAAGTACAAATAGGTGAGTACACAGAAATATGAAACATGTGTGTGTTCCTTCTAGACTAACGATCTGGGATTCCTGGATCGAAACCCGGCCAGGCAGGACTGAAATTATTGGTAGCGTTTCCTATCACCTAATGCCTCTGTTCTCCTAGCAGTAAACAGGTATCCAGGAGTTGTGAGCTTCATGTAGGGTTGCATCCTAGTGAGGGTCAGTCAGGGTGTTCGATCTTGTGAGGTGGGTGTTGGTTAGGTTAGGTTAGGTTAGGTTTGGTTAGGTTAGGTTAGGTTTAGGTTAAGTTTGGTTAGGTTAGGTTAGGTTAGGTTAAGTTTGGTTAGGTTAGGTTAGGTTAGGTTAAGTTTGGTTAGGTTAGGTTTGGTTAGGTTAGGTTAGGTTAGGTTAGGTTAGGTTAGGTTAGGTTTAGGTTAGGTTAGGTTAGGTTTGTTAGGTTAGGTTTGTAGGTTAGGTTAGGTTAGGTTAGGTTAGTTAGGTTAGGTTAGGTTAGGTTAGGTTAGGTTAGTTAGGTTAGGTTAGGTTAGGTTAGGTTAGGTTAGGTTAGGTTAGGTTAGGTTAGGTTAGTTAGGTTAGGTTACGTTAGTTAGGTTAGGTTAGGTTAAGTTTGGTTAGGTTAGGTTAGGTTAGGTTAGGTTAGGTTACGTTAGTTAGGTTAGGTTAGGTTAAGTTTGGTTAGGTTAGGTTAGGTTAAGTTGGTTAGGTTAGGTTTGGTTAGGTTAGGTTAGGTTTAGGTTAGGTGAGGTTAAGTTTGGTTAGGTTAGGTTAGGTTAAGTTTGGTTAGGTTAGGTTTGGTTAGGTTAGGTTAGGTTAGGTTTAGGTTAGGTTAGGTTAGGTTAGGTTAGGTTAGGTTAGGTTTAGGTTAGGTTAGGTTAGGTTTGTTAGGTTAGGTTTGGTTAGGTTTAGGTTAGGTTAGGTTAGTTAGGTTAGGTTTGGTTAGGTTTAGGTTAGGTTAGGTTAGGTTTGTTAGGTTAGGTTTAGGTTAGGTTAGGTTAGGTTAGGTTAGTTAGGTTAGGTTTGGTTAGGTTTAGGTTAGGTTAGGTTAGGTTAGTTAGGTTAGGTTAGGTTAGGTTAGGTTAGGTTACGTTAGTTAGGTTAGGTTAGGTTAGGTTTGGTTAGGTTTAGGTTAGGTTAGTTAGGTTAGGTTATGTTAGATTAGGTTAGGTTAGTTAGGTTAGGTTTGGTTAGGTTAGGTTACGTTACGTTAGTTAGGTTAGGTTAGATTAGTTAGGTTAGGTTAGTTAGGTTAGGTTAGGTTAGGTTAGTTAGGTTAGGTTTGGTTTGGTTAGCTTAGTTAGGTAAGTTAGGTAGATTGGGTTTAGGTGTAGGTTAGGTTAGATTTAGATTAGGTTAAGTTATATTAGGTTTGGTTTTAGATTGTGGTAGGTTATAGGTTAGGGTAGGGTATAGGTTAGGCTAGGTTAAGTTAGGAAATAGGCCAAGAGTTATTGCTATAAACAACCGACGGCTTAAAGGCAGACTCTAAGATTAACGCTCGATCCTCCTGGCACAAATAGGTGAGTACACATATATGTAACATGAATGATGTGTTCCTTCTCGACTCTCAATAAGGGATTCCAGGGTTCGAATCGCGGTCGGGTAGGGCTGTAATTGTTGGTAGCGTTTCCTATCACCCAATGCACCTGTTCACCTAGCAGTAAATAGGTATCCAGGAGTTAGTGAGCTACTAGCATCCTGTTGAGTGAGGGTTAGTTTAACCTTGTGGGGTGGGTGTTGGAGACCACTTTATAATCCTAACATGTATATATAGACTGCCTGACTGCCTGTCCCCCGACTCAAAGAAGTTATATGTATTGACTCAATGAAGCCTAAGAGAACATAATCCAAGGCCTAAGAGTAGTCATTCGTGCTTAGAAGAGGATTGTTTAGGTTTTATAAATAGCGGCGGGTGGCATTTATAAGTGATTTGTGCGAGATCAATGGCATCCAAACATTTCCATGTTGGTGCTATAGTCCACTTTTGGTTGGTTTGTTTGACTATAAGAACTATCATTAATGGAGAATTGGCTGGTATGTGTGAGTATCCTCCGCCGCAGTTACCATTATCATCACTCACTCACTCACAAGTTATTGGTTACCACTTGTATGCAATAACAACGGCCATACTACCACTTAAAGGACACTGCTTCTCGTCCCATTAGCCAAGTTAAGCAACTTTCAATTTGGTTAGTAATTGGATGGGTAACCTGCCTGGTAACACCAACTGCTAGTACTGCTGATGGCATTCATATTTGGACAGTCCCTGTGGATCAGTGGTAAGGCACTCACCTCGCGCTTCTCAAGCGATTTCGCCTGGGTTCATATCCTGGCTGGCAGGGGAAGAGCGGATTGACTAGGCACCAATCCTTAACTTAACGATTCTCTTCACGAAGCAGTGAATGGGTACCTGGTTGTTAAACGGTTTGTCGGGTTGTGTTCCAGGGAAAATTAACAATGAGTTTGTGTGTACTCACCTAATTGTACTCACCTTATTGTGCTTGCGGGGGTTGAGCTCTGGCTCTTTGGTCTGCCTCTCAACCGTCAATCAACAGGAGTACTGGTTCCTGAGCCTATTGGGCTCTATCATATCTACACTTGAAACTGTGTATGGAGTCAGCCTCCACCACATCACTTCCTAATGCATTCCATTTGTCAACTACTCTGACACTAAAAAAGTTCTTTCTAATATCTCTGTGGCTCATTTGGGCACTCAGTTTCCACCTGTGTCCCCTAGTACGTGTGCCCCTTGTTTTAAATAGCCTACCTTTATCTACCCTATCGATTCCCTTGAGAATCTTGAATGTGGTGATCATGTCCCCCTTAACTCTTCTGTCTTCCAACGAAGTGAGGTTTAATTCCCGTAGTCTCTCCTCGTAGCTCATACCTCTTAGCTCGGGTTCTAGTCTGGTGGCAAACCTTTGAACCTTTTCCAGTTTAGTCTTATGCTTGACTAGATGTGGACTCCATGCTGGAGCTGCATACTTGGGGATTGGTCTGACATATGTGGTATATAATGTTCTCAAAGATTCCTTTCAGTGTGTGTGTATTTTATAAGAAAGAGACACATAAACATGTGTGTGAATGAATATGTACACCAATTAATAGTGAATGGGCTGGCATGTGTGAGTATTAATGTATACTATGGGCCACACTCACTGAAATATGTTGTCTGTGTGTGTACATACGTGTAATTGGAGTGACTTATCCACGTGAATTTATCTGTGTGTGTATATATCCAATATGAGTGATCCTTGTCATAATTGTGACAGTTTCTGCAATTTGACTGTCGAGACTGTATGTATGTTTGTATATATGTGTGTGTGTGTGTGTGTGTGTGTGTGTGCTGTATATATGTGTGTGTGTGTATATATATGTGTGTGTGCGCGCGCGCGCACGAATGTCGCGCTCTGAAATATGTACCTATGATTATTAGAGTATACCATTCGAGAAAAAATGTCTAACTATTTATCGGTCCATTCTCTCTCTCTGTGCCGGCCTTCCTGCTAAAACTTGTCCACTCATTATGCTGTTGAATATCTATCTCCAATGGTCATTTACCATTAATTAATATATTATTAAGCAGATAAAGTCCTTTACAAATATCTTCATCTTTTAAAGCACATATCTTTCTTCTAACATGAATCACTATAACTCATATACTTTCATCAGTTCCAAACACTTTTCTTATTCCTTCCTTAACATCTTTCCTTATATAACCTATCTCCACAAATTAATATCTTAATGATTAACTGGCAACTCCATGCCTTTCCCTCCCCCTACCCCTCAGGCACCCCCTCTGCAGCTCCCTCGGCCCCCACCCCCCTACCAACACCCTACCCCGCAACCGAGGCCCAAATATAACTACCCCCATACCACAATTACCAGAGACCACCCCCGCCCCCTCCCCCGACCCCCGCCTAACAGAGAAAATGACCGCCACAACGCTATACTTACCCAGCCGAACCGTTCGTTCGCGTATGTACTATTTATTGTTGAAAAAACTTAGAATAAAACAAACCGGATTTTCATTCCCTAGTAAAACACATATATATATGTATACAAAACGAGGCCTAGATTAGCACATATTAGGTATTGGATTGCTTGTTTACCATTCACAAACTCATTTGGACACACACACACCACACTAAATATTAAATAATACATACCTTTAAACACACACACACACACACACACACACGTCAGTTTGCCTAAATTCTCCAATATTCATTCATGAAACTGCCTCACTGGACTGCAACCTCATCGAATAAGCTGTCATGTATTTCTAACTCTCAACACAAACTCACAACTTCACACGTCAATCATTGCAAATGTTGATAAATAGACACTAACTAACCTTACTACGAGATATAAATACAAGTGCAAAATTTGATTCAGAAGGCAACTCCAGCGTGGCCTAGTCGGATAGAACATGTTCTTAATCCGGATAGACCTGCGTTCGAGCCTGTCGAAACGGTTGCAAGTACAGGGCACAGATTTATCTGTGTGTCCCCTCCTGTAGGAGCATCAGTTTCGATAGATTCTCTGGATAGCTGAAGATTGATTGACTGACCCCTTGGAATGTGGGGAAGGGTTGAAATCCGGGGGCCCACGGACGGATACCTGGATCCACTGACCTCGGGCAGGTCTTTCAATTCACCTGGATTTCAGGTGGGGAGAAGGGAGGCAATTTGGGTCGACACAAATAGCTTCCTGGACCCAAAACCCCAAAGACACCCAGACACACGGAATCAAGACGCACACGGCTGCAGGAGACACAAGGACTCAAGACACACGCGGAATCAAGACACACACGGACTCAAGACACACGCGGACTCAAGACACACACGGAATCAAGACTCGCGGACTCAAGACACACGCGGAATCAAGACACACGCAGACTCAAGACACACGCGGAATCAAGACACACACGGACTCAAGACACACATGGACTCAAGACACAAACGGATTCAAGACACACGCGGACTCAAGACACACACGGAATCAAGACACACACGGACACTGACACGATCCCAAGGTGGAGATAAGGGAGGCAATTTGAGGGGACACAAATGGCATCCTGGACTCAATACCCCAGGGATAATGACATAGACACGGACACGGACACGGATACGGACACTCATAGACTCTAACGGACACGGACACACGGAATCAATACACGGACTCAAGACACACACGGACTCAAGACACACACAGAATCAAGACACACATGGACACTGACACGATCCCAAGGTGGAGATAAGGGAGGCAATTTGAGGGGACACAAATGGCATCCTGGACTCAAAACCCCAGGGATAATGGCACGAACACGGACACTAACTAACCTAACCTAAGACTCTGACGGACACGGGAACATACGGAATCAAGACACACGCGGAAACAAGACACACTCAGGAGACACACACGAAATCAAGACACATAAGGAATCAAGGCACAGACCGAATCAAGAAACAAAGGAATCAAGAAACACAAGGAATCAAGACACACACGGAATCAAGAAACACAAGGAATCAAGAAACACAAGGAATCAAGAAACACAAGGAATCAAGACAAACACGAAACCAAGAAACACAAGGAATCAAGAAACACAAGGAATCAAGAAACACAAGGAATCAAGAAACACAAGGAATCAAGACAAACACGAAACCAAGAAACACAAGGAATCAAGAAACACAAGGAATCAAGACACGCACGGAATCAAGACACACACGGAATCAAGACACGCACGGAATCAAGACACACACGGAATCAAGACACGCACGGAATCAAGAAACACAAGGAATCAAGAAACACACGGAATCAAGAAACACAAGTAATCAAGAAACACAAGGAATCAAGACACAAACGGAATCAAGACACACACGGAATCAAGACACAAACGGAATCAAGACACACACGGAATCAAGAAACACAAGGAATCAAGAAACACACGGAATCAAGAAACACAAGAAATCAAGACACAAACGGAATCAAGACACACACGGAATCAAGAAACACAAGGAATCAAGGCACAGACGGAATCAAGACACACACGGAATCAAGACACGCACGGAATCAAGAAACACAAGGAATCAAGAAACACACGGAATCAAGAAACACAAGGAATCAAGACACACGGAATCAAGAAACACAAGGAATCAAGAAACACAAGGAATCAAGACACACACGGAATCAAGACACACACGGAATCAAGACACACAAGGAATCAAGAAACAAAAGGAATCAAGAAACACACGGAATCAAGACACACACGGAATTAAGAAACACAAGGAATCAAGACACAAACGGAATCAAGACACACACGGAATCAAGAAACACAAGGAATGGACAGACGGAATCAAGACACACACGGAATCAAGAAACACAAGGAATCAAGGCACAGACGGAATCAAGACACACACGGAATCAAGACATACACGGAATCAAGGCACACTCGGAATCAAGAAACACAAGGAATCAAGGCACAGACGGAATCAAGACACACAAGGAATCAAGGCACATAAGGAATCAAGAAACACAAGGAATCAAGGCACAGACGGAATCAAGACACACACGGAATCAAGACACACGGAATCAACAAACACACGGAATCAAGACACACACGGAATCAACAAACACAAGGAATCAAGACACAAACGGAATCAAGACACACACGGAATCAAGAAACACAAGGAATCAAGGCACAGACGGAATCAAGACACACACGGAATCAAGACACACACGGAATCAAGACACGCACGGAATCAAGAAACACAAGGAATCAAGACACACACGGAATCAAGAAACACATGGAATCAAGACACACACGGAATCAAGAAACACAAGGAATCAAAACTCAACTCAAGACACATACACGGACAGAGATAAAAAATTTAAACATCTAAGGAATGTGGCGTTTTTTTGTTTTGTTTTTATCAAAAAAACTGTTTTAAATTTGTCAACGTGAGAACTGCCAGAAGGTCAATCATCGGCTGTCCAGAGAATCTATCGAACCTGATGCTGCTACAGGAGAGGACAATATGTGCCCTGTAATTGCAACCGTTTCGACAGGCTCGAACGCAGGTCTATCCGGATTAAGAATATGTTCTATCCGACTTGGATAGAACATGTTCAAAGTAACATTTCTAACTTGTGTAAAGAAGAATGAACCTTTTTTTTCAACCTATGCGAGACAAATAATTGAATATGCAGCCCCAGCCTTTTTTCCAACAGAGCTGAGAGTTATGAGTTACATAACTTCTGGAAAACTACTTGAGCAATTGATTGATGGTTGAGAGGTGGGACCAAAGATCTGAATATCAAACCTAGCAAACACAACTAGGTGAATACAACTAGGTGAGAACAAACTTACAAAAACCCACAGTTGTAGATGCAAACTCCATTCATAATTTTAAAAGTTGATATGACAGGAAAATAGACCAGGAGTCATTGCTTTAAACAACCGGCGGCTATATTGTCAGCGTTCAAAAACTGATGCTCAGTCCTGCAAGTACAAATAGGTGAGTACACAGAAATATGAAACATGTGTGTGTTCCTTCTAGACTAACGATTCCTGGATCGAAACCCGGCCAGGCAGGACTGAAATTATTGGTAGCGTTTCCTATCACCTAATGCCTCTGTTCTCCTAGCAGTAAACAGGTATCCAGGAGTTGTGAGCTTCATGTAGGGTTGCATCCTAGTGAGGGTCAGTCAGGGTGTTCGATCTTGTGAGGTGGGTGTTGGTTAGGTTAGGTTAGGTTTGGTTAGGTTAGGTTAGGTTTAGGTTAAGTTTGGTTAGGTTAGGTTAGGTTAGGTTAAGTTTGGTTAGGTTAGGTTAGGTTAGGTTAAGTTTGGTTAGGTTAGGTTTGGTTAGGTTAGGTTAGGTTAGGTTAGGTTAGGTTAGGTTTAGGTTAGGTTAGGTTAGGTTAGGTTTGTTAGGTTAGGTTTGGTTAGGTTTAGGTTAGGTTAGGTTAGGTTAGGTTAGGTTAGGTTAGGTTAGGTTAGGTTAGGTTAGGTTAGGTTAGGTTAGGTTAGGTTAGGTTAGGTTAGGTTAGGTTAGGTTAGTTAGGTTAGGTTACGTTAGTTAGGTTAGGTTAGGTTAAGTTTGGTTAGGTTAGGTTAGGTTAGGTTAGGTTAGGTTACGTTAGTTAGGTTAGGTTAGGTTAAGTTTGGTTAGGTTAGGTTAGGTTAAGTTGGTTAGGTTAGGTTTGGTTAGGTTAGGTTAGGTTTAGGTTAGGTGAGGTTAAGTTTGGTTAGGTTAGGTTAGGTTAAGTTTGGTTAGGTTAGGTTTGGTTAGGTTAGGTTAGGTTAGGTTTAGGTTAGGTTAGGTTAGGTTAGGTTAGGTTAGGTTTAGGTTAGGTTAGGTTAGGTTTGTTAGGTTAGGTTTGGTTAGGTTTAGGTTAGGTTAGGTTAGTTAGGTTAGGTTTGGTTAGGTTTAGGTTAGGTTAGGTTAGGTTTGTTAGGTTAGGTTTAGGTTAGGTTAGGTTAGGTTAGGTTAGTTAGGTTAGGTTTGGTTAGGTTTAGGTTAGGTTAGGTTAGGTTAGTTAGGTTAGTTAGGTTAGGTTAGGTTAGGTTACGTTAGTTAGGTTAGGTTAGGTTAGGTTTGGTTAGGTTTAGGTTAGGTTAGTTAGGTTAGGTTATGTTAGATTAGGTTAGGTTAGTTAGGTTAGGTTTGGTTAGGTTAGGTTACGTTACGTTAGTTAGGTTAGGTTAGATTAGTTAGGTTAGGTTAGTTAGGTTAGGTTAGGTTAGGTTAGTTAGGTTAGGTTTGGTTTGGTTAGCTTAGTTAGGTAAGTTAGGTAGATTGGGTTTAGGTGTAGGTTAGGTTAGATTTAGATTAGGTTAAGTTATATTAGGTTTGGTTTTAGATTGTGGTAGGTTATAGGTTAGGGTAGGGTATAGGTTAGGCTAGGTTAAGTTAGGAAATAGGCCAAGAGTTATTGCTATAAACAACCGACGGCTTAAAGGCAGACTCTAAGATTAACGCTCGATCCTCCTGGCACAAATAGGTGAGTACACATATATGTAACATGAATGATGTGTTCCTTCTCGACTCTCAATAAGGGATTCCAGGGTTCGAATCGCGGTCGGGTAGGGCTGTAATTGTTGGTAGCGTTTCCTATCACCCAATGCACCTGTTCACCTAGCAGTAAATAGGTATCCAGGAGTTAGTGAGCTACTAGCATCCTGTTGAGTGAGGGTTAGTTTAACCTTGTGGGGTGGGTGTTGGAGACCACTTTATAATCCTAACATGTATATATAGACTGCCTGACTGCCTGTCCCCCGACTCAAAGAAGTTATATGTATTGACTCAATGAAGCCTAAGAGAACATAATCCAAGGCCTAAGAGTAGTCATTCGTGCTTAGAAGAGGATTGTTTAGGTTTTATAAATAGCGGCGGGTGGCATTTATAAGTGATTTGTGCGAGATCAATGGCATCCAAACATTTCCATGTTGGTGCTATAGTCCACTTTTGGTTGGTTTGTTTGACTATAAGAACTATCATTAATGGAGAATTGGCTGGTATGTGTGAGTATCCTCCGCCGCAGTTACCATTATCATCACTCACTCACTCACAAGTTATTGGTTACCACTTGTATGCAATAACAACGGCCATACTACCACTTAAAGGACACTGCTTCTCGTCCCATTAGCCAAGTTAAGCAACTTTCAATTTGGTTAGTAATTGGATGGGTAACCTGCCTGGTAACACCAACTGCTAGTACTGCTGATGGCATTCATATTTGGACAGTCCCTGTGGATCAGTGGTAAGGCACTCACCTCGCGCTTCTCAAGCGATTTCGCCTGGGTTCATATCCTGGCTGGCAGGGGAAGAGCGGATTGACTAGGCACCAATCCTTAACTTAACGATTCTCTTCACGAAGCAGTGAATGGGTACCTGGTTGTTAAACGGTTTGTCGGGTTGTGTTCCAGGGAAAATTAACAATGAGTTTGTGTGTACTCACCTAATTGTACTCACCTTATTGTGCTTGCGGGGGTTGAGCTCTGGCTCTTTGGTCTGCCTCTCAACCGTCAATCAACAGGAGTACTGGTTCCTGAGCCTATTGGGCTCTATCATATCTACACTTGAAACTGTGTATGGAGTCAGCCTCCACCACATCACTTCCTAATGCATTCCATTTGTCAACTACTCTGACACTAAAAAAGTTCTTTCTAATATCTCTGTGGCTCATTTGGGCACTCAGTTTCCACCTGTGTCCCCTAGTACGTGTGCCCCTTGTTTTAAATAGCCTACCTTTATCTACCCTATCGATTCCCTTGAGAATCTTGAATGTGGTGATCATGTCCCCCTTAACTCTTCTGTCTTCCAACGAAGTGAGGTTTAATTCCCGTAGTCTCTCCTCGTAGCTCATACCTCTTAGCTCGGGTTCTAGTCTGGTGGCAAACCTTTGAACCTTTTCCAGTTTAGTCTTATGCTTGACTAGATGTGGACTCCATGCTGGAGCTGCATACTTGGGGATTGGTCTGACATATGTGGTATATAATGTTCTCAAAGATTCCTTTCAGTGTGTGTGTATTTTATAAGAAAGAGACACATAAACATGTGTGTGAATGAATATGTACACCAATTAATAGTGAATGGGCTGGCATGTGTGAGTATTAATGTATACTATGGGCCACACTCACTGAAATATGTTGTCTGTGTGTGTACATACGTGTAATTGGAGTGACTTATCCACGTGAATTTATCTGTGTGTGTATATATCCAATATGAGTGATCCTTGTCATAATTGTGACAGTTTCTGCAATTTGACTGTCGAGACTGTATGTATGTTTGTATATATGTGTGTGTGTGTGTGTGTGTGTGTGTATATATGTGTGTGTGTGTATATATATGTGTGTGTGCGCGCGCGCGCACGAATGTCGCGCTCTGAAATATGTACCTATGATTATTAGAGTATACCATTCGAGAAAAAATGTCTAACTATTTATCGGTCCATTCTCTCTCTCTGTGCCGGCCTTCCTGCTAAAACTTGTCCACTCATTATGCTGTTGAATATCTATCTCCAATGGTCATTTACCATTAATTAATATATTATTAAGCAGATAAAGTCCTTTACAAATATCTTCATCTTTTAAAGCACATATCTTTCTTCTAACATGAATCACTATAACTCATATACTTTCATCAGTTCCAAACACTTTTCTTATTCCTTCCTTAACATCTTTCCTTATATAACCTATCTCCACAAATTAATATCTTAATGATTAACTGGCAACTCCATGCCTTTCCCTCCCCCTACCCCTCAGGCACCCCCTCTGCAGCTCCCTCGGCCCCCACCCCCCTACCAACACCCTACCCCGCAACCGAGGCCCAAATATAACTACCCCCATACCACAATTACCAGAGACCACCCCCGCCCCCTCCCCCGACCCCCGCCTAACAGAGAAAATGACCGCCACAACGCTATACTTACCCAGCCGAACCGTTCGTTCGCGTATGTACTATTTATTGTTGAAAAAACTTAGAATAAAACAAACCGGATTTTCATTCCCTAGTAAAACACATATATATATGTATACAAAACGAGGCCTAGATTAGCACATATTAGGTATTGGATTGCTTGTTTACCATTCACAAACTCATTTGGACACACACACACCACACTAAATATTAAATAATACATACCTTTAAACACACACACACACACACACACACACGTCAGTTTGCCTAAATTCTCCAATATTCATTCATGAAACTGCCTCACTGGACTGCAACCTCATCGAATAAGCTGTCATGTATTTCTAACTCTCAACACAAACTCACAACTTCACACGTCAATCATTGCAAATGTTGATAAATAGACACTAACTAACCTTACTACGAGATATAAATACAAGTGCAAAATTTGATTCAGAAGGCAACTCCAGCGTGGCCTAGTCGGATAGAACATGTTCTTAATCCGGATAGACCTGCGTTCGAGCCTGTCGAAACGGTTGCAAGTACAGGGCACAGATTTATCTGTGTGTCCCCTCCTGTAGGAGCATCAGTTTCGATAGATTCTCTGGATAGCTGAAGATTGATTGACTGACCCCTTGGAATGTGGGGAAGGGTTGAAATCCGGGGGCCCACGGACGGATACCTGGATCCACTGACCTCGGGCAGGTCTTTCAATTCACCTGGATTTCAGGTGGGGAGAAGGGAGGCAATTTGGGTCGACACAAATAGCTTCCTGGACCCAAAACCCCAAAGACACCCAGACACACGGAATCAAGACGCACACGGCTGCAGGAGACACAAGGACTCAAGACACACGCGGAATCAAGACACACACGGACTCAAGACACACGCGGACTCAAGACACACACGGAATCAAGACTCGCGGACTCAAGACACACGCGGAATCAAGACACACGCAGACTCAAGACACACGCGGAATCAAGACACACACGGACTCAAGACACACATGGACTCAAGACACAAACGGATTCAAGACACACGCGGACTCAAGACACACACGGAATCAAGACACACACGGACACTGACACGATCCCAAGGTGGAGATAAGGGAGGCAATTTGAGGGGACACAAATGGCATCCTGGACTCAATACCCCAGGGATAATGACATAGACACGGACACGGACACGGATACGGACACTCATAGACTCTAACGGACACGGACACACGGAATCAATACACGGACTCAAGACACACACGGACTCAAGACACACACAGAATCAAGACACACATGGACACTGACACGATCCCAAGGTGGAGATAAGGGAGGCAATTTGAGGGGACACAAATGGCATCCTGGACTCAAAACCCCAGGGATAATGGCACGAACACGGACACTAACTAACCTAACCTAAGACTCTGACGGACACGGGAACATACGGAATCAAGACACACGCGGAAACAAGACACACTCAGGAGACACACACGAAATCAAGACACATAAGGAATCAAGGCACAGACCGAATCAAGAAACAAAGGAATCAAGAAACACAAGGAATCAAGACACACACGGAATCAAGAAACACAAGGAATCAAGAAACACAAGGAATCAAGAAACACAAGGAATCAAGACAAACACGAAACCAAGAAACACAAGGAATCAAGAAACACAAGGAATCAAGAAACACAAGGAATCAAGAAACACAAGGAATCAAGACAAACACGAAACCAAGAAACACAAGGAATCAAGAAACACAAGGAATCAAGACACGCACGGAATCAAGACACACACGGAATCAAGACACGCACGGAATCAAGACACACACGGAATCAAGACACGCACGGAATCAAGAAACACAAGGAATCAAGAAACACACGGAATCAAGAAACACAAGTAATCAAGAAACACAAGGAATCAAGACACAAACGGAATCAAGACACACACGGAATCAAGACACAAACGGAATCAAGACACACACGGAATCAAGAAACACAAGGAATCAAGAAACACACGGAATCAAGAAACACAAGAAATCAAGACACAAACGGAATCAAGACACACACGGAATCAAGAAACACAAGGAATCAAGGCACAGACGGAATCAAGACACACACGGAATCAAGACACGCACGGAATCAAGAAACACAAGGAATCAAGAAACACACGGAATCAAGAAACACAAGGAATCAAGACAAACACGGAATCAAGAAACACAAGGAATCAAGAAACACAAGGAATCAAGACACACACGGAATCAAGACACACACGGAATCAAGACACACAAGGAATCAAGAAACAAAAGGAATCAAGAAACACACGGAATCAAGACACACACGGAATTAAGAAACACAAGGAATCAAGACACAAACGGAATCAAGACACACACGGAATCAAGAAACACAAGGAATGGACAGACGGAATCAAGACACACACGGAATCAAGAAACACAAGGAATCAAGGCACAGACGGAATCAAGACACACACGGAATCAAGACATACACGGAATCAAGGCACACTCGGAATCAAGAAACACAAGGAATCAAGGCACAGACGGAATCAAGACACACAAGGAATCAAGGCACATAAGGAATCAAGAAACACAAGGAATCAAGGCACAGACGGAATCAAGACACACACGGAATCAAGACACACGGAATCAACAAACACACGGAATCAAGACACACACGGAATCAACAAACACAAGGAATCAAGACACAAACGGAATCAAGACACACACGGAATCAAGAAACACAAGGAATCAAGGCACAGACGGAATCAAGACACACACGGAATCAAGACACACACGGAATCAAGACACGCACGGAATCAAGAAACACAAGGAATCAAGACACACACGGAATCAAGAAACACATGGAATCAAGACACACACGGAATCAAGAAACACAAGGAATCAAAACTCAACTCAAGACACATACACGGACAGAGATAAAAAATTTAAACATCTAAGGAATGTGGCGTTTTTTTGTTTTGTTTTTATCAAAAAAACTGTTTTAAATTTGTCAACGTGAGAACTGCCAGAAGGTCAATCATCGGCTGTCCAGAGAATCTATCGAACCTGATGCTGCTACAGGAGAGGACAATATGTGCCCTGTAATTGCAACCGTTTCGACAGGCTCGAACGCAGGTCTATCCGGATTAAGAATATGTTCTATCCGACTTGGATAGAACATGTTCAAAGTAACATTTCTAACTTGTGTAAAGAAGAATGAACCTTTTTTTTCAACCTATGCGAGACAAATAATTGAATATGCAGCCCCAGCCTTTTTTCCAACAGAGCTGAGAGTTATGAGTTACATAACTTCTGGAAAACTACTTGAGCAATTGATTGATGGTTGAGAGGTGGGACCAAAGATCTGAATATCAAACCTAGCAAACACAACTAGGTGAATACAACTAGGTGAGAACAAACTTACAAAAACCCACAGTTGTAGATGCAAACTCCATTCATAATTTTAAAAGTTGATATGACAGGAAAATAGACCAGGAGTCATTGCTTTAAACAACCGGCGGCTATATTGTCAGCGTTCAAAAACTGATGCTCAGTCCTGCAAGTACAAATAGGTGAGTACACAGAAATATGAAACATGTGTGTGTTCCTTCTAGACTAACGATTCCTGGATCGAAACCCGGCCAGGCAGGACTGAAATTATTGGTAGCGTTTCCTATCACCTAATGCCTCTGTTCTCCTAGCAGTAAACAGGTATCCAGGAGTTGTGAGCTTCATGTAGGGTTGCATCCTAGTGAGGGTCAGTCAGGGTGTTCGATCTTGTGAGGTGGGTGTTGGTTAGATTAGGTTAGGTTAGGTTTGGTTAGGTTAGGTTAGGTTTAGGTTAAGTTTGGTTAGGTTAGGTTAGGTTAGGTTAAGTTTGGTTAGGTTAGGTTAGGTTAGGTTAAGTTTGGTTAGGTTAGGTTTGGTTAGGTTAGGTTAGGTTAGGTTAGGTTAGGTTAGGTTTAGGTTAGGTTAGGTTAGGTTAGGTTTGTTAGGTTAGGTTTGGTTAGGTTTAGGTTAGGTTAGGTTAGGTTAGGTTAGGTTAGGTTAGGTTAGGTTAGGTTAGGTTAGTTAGGTTAGGTTAGGTTTAGGTTAGGTTAGGTTAGGTTAGGTTAGGTTAGGTTAGGTTAGGTTACGTTAGTTAGGTTAGGTTAGGTTAAGTTTGGTTAGGTTAGGTTAGGTTAGGTTAGGTTAGGTTACGTTAGTTAGGTTAGGTTAGGTTAAGTTTGGTTAGGTTAGGTTAGGTTAAGTTGGTTAGGTTAGGTTTGGTTAGGTTAGGTTAGGTTTAGGTTAGGTGAGGTTAAGTTTGGTTAGGTTAGGTTAGGTTAAGTTTGGTTAGGTTAGGTTTGGTTAGGTTAGGTTAGGTTAGGTTTAGGTTAGGTTAGGTTAGGTTAGGTTAGGTTAGGTTAGGTTTAGGTTAGGTTAGGTTAGGTTTGTTAGGTTAGGTTTGGTTAGGTTTAGGTTAGGTTAGGTTAGTTAGGTTAGGTTTGGTTAGGTTTGGTTAGGTTAGGTTAGGTTTGTTAGGTTAGGTTTAGGTTAGGTTAGGTTAGGTTAGTTAGGTTAGGTTTGGTTAGGTTTAGGTTAGGTTAGGTTAGGTTAGTTAGGTTAGGTTAGGTTATTAGGTTAGGTTACGTTAGTTAGGTTAGGTTAGGTTAGGTTTGGTTAGGTTTAGGTTAGGTTAGTTAGGTTAGGTTATGTTAGATTAGGTTAGGTTAGTTAGGTTAGGTTTGGTTAGGTTAGGTTACGTTACGTTAGTTAGGTTAGGTTAGATTAGTTAGGTTAGGTTAGTTAGGTTAGGTTAGGTTAGGTTAGTTAGGTTAGGTTTGGTTTGGTTAGCTTAGTTAGGTAAGTTAGGTAGATTGGGTTTAGGTGTAGGTTAGGTTAGATTTAGATTAGGTTAAGTTATATTAGGTTTGGTTTTAGATTGTGGTAGGTTATAGGTTAGGGTAGGGTATAGGTTAGGCTAGGTTAAGTTAGGAAATAGGCCAAGAGTTATTGCTATAAACAACCGACGGCTTAAAGGCAGACTCTAAGATTAACGCTCGATCCTCCTGGCACAAATAGGTGAGTACACATATATGTAACATGAATGATGTGTTCCTTCTCGACTCTCAATAAGGGATTCCAGGGTTCGAATCGCGGTCGGGTAGGGCTGTAATTGTTGGTAGCGTTTCCTATCACCCAATGCACCTGTTCACCTAGCAGTAAATAGGTATCCAGGAGTTAGTGAGCTACTAGCATCCTGTTGAGTGAGGGTTAGTTTAACCTTGTGGGGTGGGTGTTGGAGACCACTTTATAATCCTAACATGTATATATAGACTGCCTGACTGCCTGTCCCCCGACTCAAAGAAGTTATATGTATTGACTCAATGAAGCCTAAGAGAACATAATCCAAGGCCTAAGAGTAGTCATTCGTGCTTAGAAGAGGATTGTTTAGGTTTTATAAATAGCGGCGGGTGGCATTTATAAGTGATTTGTGCGAGATCAATGGCATCCAAACATTTCCATGTTGGTGCTATAGTCCACTTTTGGTTGGTTTGTTTGACTATAAGAACTATCATTAATGGAGAATTGGCTGGTATGTGTGAGTATCCTCCGCCGCAGTTACCATTATCATCACTCACTCACTCACAAGTTATTGGTTACCACTTGTATGCAATAACAACGGCCATACTACCACTTAAAGGACACTGCTTCTCGTCCCATTAGCCAAGTTAAGCAACTTTCAATTTGGTTAGTAATTGGATGGGTAACCTGCCTGGTAACACCAACTGCTAGTACTGCTGATGGCATTCATATTTGGACAGTCCCTGTGGATCAGTGGTAAGGCACTCACCTCGCGCTTCTCAAGCGATTTCGCCTGGGTTCATATCCTGGCTGGCAGGGGAAGAGCGGATTGACTAGGCACCAATCCTTAACTTAACGATTCTCTTCACGAAGCAGTGAATGGGTACCTGGTTGTTAAACGGTTTGTCGGGTTGTGTTCCAGGGAAAATTAACAATGAGTTTGTGTGTACTCACCTAATTGTACTCACCTTATTGTGCTTGCGGGGGTTGAGCTCTGGCTCTTTGGTCTGCCTCTCAACCGTCAATCAACAGGAGTACTGGTTCCTGAGCCTATTGGGCTCTATCATATCTACACTTGAAACTGTGTATGGAGTCAGCCTCCACCACATCACTTCCTAATGCATTCCATTTGTCAACTACTCTGACACTAAAAAAGTTCTTTCTAATATCTCTGTGGCTCATTTGGGCACTCAGTTTCCACCTGTGTCCCCTAGTACGTGTGCCCCTTGTTTTAAATAGCCTACCTTTATCTACCCTATCGATTCCCTTGAGAATCTTGAATGTGGTGATCATGTCCCCCTTAACTCTTCTGTCTTCCAACGAAGTGAGGTTTAATTCCCGTAGTCTCTCCTCGTAGCTCATACCTCTTAGCTCGGGTTCTAGTCTGGTGGCAAACCTTTGAACCTTTTCCAGTTTAGTCTTATGCTTGACTAGATGTGGACTCCATGCTGGAGCTGCATACTTGGGGATTGGTCTGACATATGTGGTATATAATGTTCTCAAAGATTCCTTTCAGTGTGTGTGTATTTTATAAGAAAGAGACACATAAACATGTGTGTGAATGAATATGTACACCAATTAATAGTGAATGGGCTGGCATGTGTGAGTATTAATGTATACTATGGGCCACACTCACTGAAATATGTTGTCTGTGTGTGTACATACGTGTAATTGGAGTGACTTATCCACGTGAATTTATCTGTGTGTGTATATATCCAATATGAGTGATCCTTGTCATAATTGTGACAGTTTCTGCAATTTGACTGTCGAGACTGTATGTTTATGTTGTGTTGTGTTGTGTGTGTGTGTGTGTGTGTGTCTGTATATATGTGTGTGTGTGTGTATATATATATGTGTGTGCGCGCGCGCGCACGAATGTCGCGCTCTGAAATATGTACCTATGATTATTAGAGTATACCATTCGAGAAAAATGTCTAACTATTTATCGGTCCATTCTCTCTCTCTGTGCCGGCCTTCCTGCTAAAACTTGTCCACTCATTATGCTGTTGAATATCTATCTCCAATGGTCATTTACCATTAATTAATATATTATTAAGCAGATAAAGTCCTTTACAAATATCTTCATCTTTTAAAGCACATATCTTTCTTCTAACATGAATCACTATAACTCATATACTTTCATCAGTTCCAAACACTTTTCTTATTCCTTCCTTAACATCTTTCCTTATATAACCTATCTCCACAAATTAATATCTTAATGATTAACTGGCAACTCCATGCCTTTCCCTCCCCCTACCCCTCAGGCACCCCCTCTGCAGCTCCCTCGGCCCCCACCCCCCTACCAACACCCTACCCCGCAACCGAGGCCCAAATATAACTACCCCCATACCACAATTACCAGAGACCACCCCCGCCCCCTCCCCCGACCCCCGCCTAACAGAGAAAATGACCGCCACAACGCTATACTTACCCAGCCGAACCGTTCGTTCGCGTATGTACTATTTATTGTTGAAAAAACTTAGAATAAAACAAACCGGATTTTCATTCCCTAGTAAAACACATATATATATGTATACAAAACGAGGCCTAGATTAGCACATATTAGGTATTGGATTGCTTGTTTACCATTCACAAACTCATTTGGACACACACACACCACACTAAATATTAAATAATACATACCTTTAAACACACACACACACACACACACACACGTCAGTTTGCCTAAATTCTCCAATATTCATTCATGAAACTGCCTCACTGGACTGCAACCTCATCGAATAAGCTGTCATGTATTTCTAACTCTCAACACAAACTCACAACTTCACACGTCAATCATTGCAAATGTTGATAAATAGACACTAACTAACCTTACTACGAGATATAAATACAAGTGCAAAATTTGATTCAGAAGGCAACTCCAGCGTGGCCTAGTCGGATAGAACATGTTCTTAATCCGGATAGACCTGCGTTCGAGCCTGTCGAAACGGTTGCAAGTACAGGGCACAGATTTATCTGTGTGTCCCCTCCTGTAGGAGCATCAGTTTCGATAGATTCTCTGGATAGCTGAAGATTGATTGACTGACCCCTTGGAATGTGGGGAAGGGTTGAAATCCGGGGGCCCACGGACGGATACCTGGATCCACTGACCTCGGGCAGGTCTTTCAATTCACCTGGATTTCAGGTGGGGAGAAGGGAGGCAATTTGGGTCGACACAAATAGCTTCCTGGACCCAAAACCCCAAAGACACCCAGACACACGGAATCAAGACGCACACGGCTGCAGGAGACACAAGGACTCAAGACACACGCGGAATCAAGACACACACGGACTCAAGACACACGCGGACTCAAGACACACACGGAATCAAGACTCGCGGACTCAAGACACACGCGGAATCAAGACACACGCAGACTCAAGACACACGCGGAATCAAGACACACACGGACTCAAGACACACATGGACTCAAGACACAAACGGATTCAAGACACACGCGGACTCAAGACACACACGGAATCAAGACACACACGGACACTGACACGATCCCAAGGTGGAGATAAGGGAGGCAATTTGAGGGGACACAAATGGCATCCTGGACTCAATACCCCAGGGATAATGACATAGACACGGACACGGACACGGATACGGACACTCATAGACTCTAACGGACACGGACACACGGAATCAATACACGGACTCAAGACACACACGGACTCAAGACACACACAGAATCAAGACACACATGGACACTGACACGATCCCAAGGTGGAGATAAGGGAGGCAATTTGAGGGGACACAAATGGCATCCTGGACTCAAAACCCCAGGGATAATGGCACGAACACGGACACTAACTAACCTAACCTAAGACTCTGACGGACACGGGAACATACGGAATCAAGACACACGCGGAAACAAGACACACTCAGGAGACACACACGAAATCAAGACACATAAGGAATCAAGGCACAGACCGAATCAAGAAACAAAGGAATCAAGAAACACAAGGAATCAAGACACACACGGAATCAAGAAACACAAGGAATCAAGAAACACAAGGAATCAAGAAACACAAGGAATCAAGACAAACACGAAACCAAGAAACACAAGGAATCAAGAAACACAAGGAATCAAGAAACACAAGGAATCAAGAAACACAAGGAATCAAGACAAACACGAAACCAAGAAACACAAGGAATCAAGAAACACAAGGAATCAAGACACGCACGGAATCAAGACACACACGGAATCAAGACACGCACGGAATCAAGACACACGGAATCAAGACACGCACGGAATCAAGAAACACAAGGAATCAAGAAACACACGGAATCAAGAAACACAAGGAATCAAGAAACACAAGGAATCAAGACACAAACGGAATCAAGACACACACGGAATCAAGACACAAACGGAATCAAGACACACACGGAATCAAGAAACACAAGGAATCAAGAAACACACGGAATCAAGAAACACAAGAAATCAAGACACAAACGGAATCAAGACACACACGGAATCAAGAAACACAAGGAATCAAGGCACAGACGGAATCAAGACACACACGGAATCAAGACACGCACGGAATCAAGAAACACAAGGAATCAAGAAACACACGGAATCAAGAAACACAAGGAATCAAGAAACACAAGGAATCAAGAAACACAAGGAATCAAGACAAACACGGAATCAAGAAACACAAGGAATCAAGAAACACAAGGAATCAAGACACACACGGAATCAAGACACACACGGAATCAAGACACACAAGGAATCAAGAAACAAAAGGAATCAAGAAACACACGGAATCAAGACACACACGGAATTAAGAAACACAAGGAATCAAGACACAAACGGAATCAAGACACACACGGAATCAAGAAACACAAGGAATGGACAGACGGAATCAAGACACACACGGAATCAAGAAACACAAGGAATCAAGGCACAGACGGAATCAAGACACACACGGAATCAAGACATACACGGAATCAAGGCACACTCGGAATCAAGAAACACAAGGAATCAAGGCACAGACGGAATCAAGACACACAAGGAATCAAGGCACATAAGGAATCAAGAAACACAAGGAATCAAGGCACAGACGGAATCAAGACACACACGGAATCAAGACACACGGAATCAACAAACACACGGAATCAAGACACACACGGAATCAACAAACACAAGGAATCAAGACACAAACGGAATCAAGACACACACGGAATCAAGAAACACAAGGAATCAAGGCACAGACGGAATCAAGACACACACGGAATCAAGACACACACGGAATCAAGACACGCACGGAATCAAGAAACACAAGGAATCAAGACACACACGGAATCAAGAAACACATGGAATCAAGACACACACGGAATCAAGAAACACAAGGAATCAAAACTCAACTCAAGACACATACACGGACAGAGATAAAAAATTTAAACATCTAAGGAATGTGGCGTTTTTTTGTTTTGTTTTTATCAAAAAAACTGTTTTAAATTTGTCAACGTGAGAACTGCCAGAAGGTCAATCATCGGCTGTCCAGAGAATCTATCGAACCTGATGCTGCTACAGGAGAGGACAATATGTGCCCTGTAATTGCAACCGTTTCGACAGGCTCGAACGCAGGTCTATCCGGATTAAGAATATGTTCTATCCGACTTGGATAGAACATGTTCAAAGTAACATTTCTAACTTGTGTAAAGAAGAATGAACCTTTTTTTTCAACCTATGCGAGACAAATAATTGAATATGCAGCCCCAGCCTTTTTTCCAACAGAGCTGAGAGTTATGAGTTACATAACTTCTGGAAAACTACTTGAGCAATTGATTGATGGTTGAGAGGTGGGACCAAAGATCTGAATATCAAACCTAGCAAACACAACTAGGTGAATACAACTAGGTGAGAACAAACTTACAAAAACCCACAGTTGTAGATGCAAACTCCATTCATAATTTTAAAAGTTGATATGACAGGAAAATAGACCAGGAGTCATTGCTTTAAACAACCGGCGGCTATATTGTCAGCGTTCAAAAACTGATGCTCAGTCCTGCAAGTACAAATAGGTGAGTACACAGAAATATGAAACATGTGTGTGTTCCTTCTAGACTAACGATTCCTGGATCGAAACCCGGCCAGGCAGGACTGAAATTATTGGTAGCGTTTCCTATCACCTAATGCCTCTGTTCTCCTAGCAGTAAACAGGTATCCAGGAGTTGTGAGCTTCATGTAGGGTTGCATCCTAGTGAGGGTCAGTCAGGGTGTTCGATCTTGTGAGGTGGGTGTTGGTTAGATTAGGTTAGGTTAGGTTTGGTTAGGTTAGGTTAGGTTTAGGTTAAGTTTGGTTAGGTTAGGTTAGGTTAGGTTAAGTTTGGTTAGGTTAGGTTAGGTTAGGTTAAGTTTGGTTAGGTTAGGTTTGGTTAGGTTAGGTTAGGTTAGGTTAGGTTAGGTTTAGGTTAGGTTAGGTTAGGTTAGGTTTGTTAGGTTAGGTTTGGTTAGGTTTAGGTTAGGTTAGGTTAGGTTAGGTTAGTTAGGTTAGGTTAGGTTAGGTTAGGTTAGGTTAGTTAGGTTAGGTTAGGTTTAGGTTAGGTTAGGTTAGGTTAGGTTAGTTAGGTTAGTTAGGTTAGGTTACGTTAGTTAGGTTAGGTTAGGTTAAGTTTGGTTAGGTTAGGTTAGGTTAGGTTAGGTTACGTTAGTTAGTTAGGTTAGGTTAAGTTTGGTTAGGTTAGGTTAGGTTAAGTTGGTTAGGTTAGGTTTGGTTAGGTTAGGTTAGGTTTAGGTTAGGTGAGGTTAAGTTTGGTTAGGTTAGGTTAGGTTAAGTTTGGTTAGGTTAGGTTTGGTTAGGTTAGGTTAGGTTAGGTTTAGGTTAGGTTAGGTTAGGTTAGGTTAGGTTAGGTTAGGTTTAGGTTAGGTTAGGTTAGGTTTGTTAGGTTAGGTTTGGTTAGGTTTAGGTTAGGTTAGGTTAGTTAGGTTAGGTTTGGTTAGGTTTAGGTTAGGTTAGGTTAGGTTTGTTAGGTTAGGTTTAGGTTAGGTTAGGTTAGGTTAGGTTTTAGGTTAGGTTTGGTTAGGTTTAGGTTAGGTTAGGTTAGGTTAGTTAGGTTAGGTTAGGTTAGGTTAGGTTAGGTTACGTTAGTTAGGTTAGGTTAGGTTAGGTTTGGTTAGGTTTAGGTTAGGTTAGTTAGGTTAGGTTATGTTAGATTAGGTTAGGTTAGTTAGGTTAGGTTTGGTTAGGTTAGGTTACGTTACGTTAGTTAGGTTAGGTTAGATTAGTTAGGTTAGGTTAGTTAGGTTAGGTTAGGTTAGGTTAGGTTAGTTAGGTTAGGTTTGGTTTGGTTAGCTTAGTTAGGTAAGTTAGGTAGATTGGGTTTAGGTGTAGGTTAGGTTAGATTTAGATTAGGTTAAGTTATATTAGGTTTGGTTTTAGATTGTGGTAGGTTATAGGTTAGGGTAGGGTATAGGTTAGGCTAGGTTAAGTTAGGAAATAGGCCAAGAGTTATTGCTATAAACAACCGACGGCTTAAAGGCAGACTCTAAGATTAACGCTCGATCCTCCTGGCACAAATAGGTGAGTACACATATATGTAACATGAATGATGTGTTCCTTCTCGACTCTCAATAAGGGATTCCAGGGTTCGAATCGCGGTCGGGTAGGGCTGTAATTGTTGGTAGCGTTTCCTATCACCCAATGCACCTGTTCACCTAGCAGTAAATAGGTATCCAGGAGTTAGTGAGCTACTAGCATCCTGTTGAGTGAGGGTTAGTTTAACCTTGTGGGGTGGGTGTTGGAGACCACTTTATAATCCTAACATGTATATATAGACTGCCTGACTGCCTGTCCCCCGACTCAAAGAAGTTATATGTATTGACTCAATGAAGCCTAAGAGAACATAATCCAAGGCCTAAGAGTAGTCATTCGTGCTTAGAAGAGGATTGTTTAGGTTTTATAAATAGCGGCGGGTGGCATTTATAAGTGATTTGTGCGAGATCAATGGCATCCAAACATTTCCATGTTGGTGCTATAGTCCACTTTTGGTTGGTTTGTTTGACTATAAGAACTATCATTAATGGAGAATTGGCTGGTATGTGTGAGTATCCTCCGCCGCAGTTACCATTATCATCACTCACTCACTCACAAGTTATTGGTTACCACTTGTATGCAATAACAACGGCCATACTACCACTTAAAGGACACTGCTTCTCGTCCCATTAGCCAAGTTAAGCAACTTTCAATTTGGTTAGTAATTGGATGGGTAACCTGCCTGGTAACACCAACTGCTAGTACTGCTGATGGCATTCATATTTGGACAGTCCCTGTGGATCAGTGGTAAGGCACTCACCTCGCGCTTCTCAAGCGATTTCGCCTGGGTTCATATCCTGGCTGGCAGGGGAAGAGCGGATTGACTAGGCACCAATCCTTAACTTAACGATTCTCTTCACGAAGCAGTGAATGGGTACCTGGTTGTTAAACGGTTTGTCGGGTTGTGTTCCAGGGAAAATTAACAATGAGTTTGTGTGTACTCACCTAATTGTACTCACCTTATTGTGCTTGCGGGGGTTGAGCTCTGGCTCTTTGGTCTGCCTCTCAACCGTCAATCAACAGGAGTACTGGTTCCTGAGCCTATTGGGCTCTATCATATCTACACTTGAAACTGTGTATGGAGTCAGCCTCCACCACATCACTTCCTAATGCATTCCATTTGTCAACTACTCTGACACTAAAAAAGTTCTTTCTAATATCTCTGTGGCTCATTTGGGCACTCAGTTTCCACCTGTGTCCCCTAGTACGTGTGCCCCTTGTTTTAAATAGCCTACCTTTATCTACCCTATCGATTCCCTTGAGAATCTTGAATGTGGTGATCATGTCCCCCTTAACTCTTCTGTCTTCCAACGAAGTGAGGTTTAATTCCCGTAGTCTCTCCTCGTAGCTCATACCTCTTAGCTCGGGTTCTAGTCTGGTGGCAAACCTTTGAACCTTTTCCAGTTTAGTCTTATGCTTGACTAGATGTGGACTCCATGCTGGAGCTGCATACTTGGGGATTGGTCTGACATATGTGGTATATAATGTTCTCAAAGATTCCTTTCAGTGTGTGTGTATTTTATAAGAAAGAGACACATAAACATGTGTGTGAATGAATATGTACACCAATTAATAGTGAATGGGCTGGCATGTGTGAGTATTAATGTATACTATGGGCCACACTCACTGAAATATGTTGTCTGTGTGTGTACATACGTGTAATTGGAGTGACTTATCCACGTGAATTTATCTGTGTGTGTATATATCCAATATGAGTGATCCTTGTCATAATTGTGACAGTTTCTGCAATTTGACTGTCGAGACTGTATGTATGTTTGTATATATGTGTGTGTGTGTGTGTGTGTGTGTGTGTGTGTCTGTATATATGTGTGTGTGTGTGTATATATATGTGTGTGTGTGCGCGCGCGCACGAATGTCGCGCTCTGAAATATGTACCTATGATTATTAGAGTATACCATTCGAGAAAAAATGTCTAACTATTTATCGGTCCATTCTCTCTCTCTGTGCCGGCCTTCCTGCTAAAACTTGTCCACTCATTATGCTGTTGAATATCTATCTCCAATGGTCATTTACCATTAATTAATATATTATTAAGCAGATAAAGTCCTTTACAAATATCTTCATCTTTTAAAGCACATATCTTTCTTCTAACATGAATCACTATAACTCATATACTTTCATCAGTTCCAAACACTTTTCTTATTCCTTCCTTAACATCTTTCCTTATATAACCTATCTCCACAAATTAATATCTTAATGATTAACTGGCAACTCCATGCCTTTAACTCAGGCCCCCCTCTCGCAGCTCCCTCGGCCCCCACCCCCCTACCAACACCCTACCCCGCAACCGAGGCCCAAATATAACTACCCCCATACCACAATTACCAGAGACCACCCCCGCCCCCTCCCCCGACCCCCGCCTAACAGAGAAAATGACCGCCACAACGCTATACTTACCCAGCCGAACCGTTCGTTCGCGTATGTACTATTTATTGTTGAAAAAACTTAGAATAAAACAAACCGGATTTTCATTCCCTAGTAAAACACATATATATATGTATACAAAACGAGGCCTAGATTAGCACATATTAGGTATTGGATTGCTTGTTTACCATTCACAAACTCATTTGGACACACACACACCACACTAAATATTAAATAATACATACCTTTAAACACACACACACACACACACACACACACACATCAGTTTGCCTAAATTCTCCAATATTCATTCATGAAACTGCCTCACTGGACTGCAACCTCATCGAATAAGCTGTCATGTATTTCTAACTCTCAACACAAACTCACAACTTCACACGTCAATCATTGCAAATGTTGATAAATAGACACTAACTAACCTTACTACGAGATATAAATACAAGTGCAAAATTTGATTCAGAAGGCAACTCCAGCGTGGCCTAGTCGGATAGAACATGTTCTTAATCCGGATAGACCTGCGTTCGAGCCTGTCGAAACGGTTGCAAGTACAGGGCACAGATTTATCTGTGTGTCCCCTCCTGTAGGAGCATCAGTTTCGATAGATTCTCTGGATAGCTGAAGATTGATTGACTGACCCCTTGGAATGTGGGGAAGGGTTGAAATCCGGGGGCCCACGGACGGATACCTGGATCCACTGACCTCGGGCAGGTCTTTCAATTCACCTGGATTTCAGGTGGGGAGAAGGGAGGCAATTTGGGTCGACACAAATAGCTTCCTGGACCCAAAACCCCAAAGACACCCAGACACACGGAATCAAGACGCACACGGCTGCAGGAGACACAAGGACTCAAGACACACGCGGAATCAAGACACACACGGACTCAAGACACACGCGGACTCAAGACACACACGGAATCAAGACTCGCGGACTCAAGACACACGCGGAATCAAGACACACGCAGACTCAAGACACACGCGGAATCAAGACACACACGGACTCAAGACACACATGGACTCAAGACACAAACGGATTCAAGACACACGCGGACTCAAGACACACACGGAATCAAGACACACACGGACACTGACACGATCCCAAGGTGGAGATAAGGGAGGCAATTTGAGGGGACACAAATGGCATCCTGGACTCAATACCCCAGGGATAATGACATAGACACGGACACGGACACGGATACGGACACTCATAGACTCTAACGGACACGGACACACGGAATCAATACACGGACTCAAGACACACACGGACTCAAGACACACACAGAATCAAGACACACATGGACACTGACACGATCCCAAGGTGGAGATAAGGGAGGCAATTTGAGGGGACACAAATGGCATCCTGGACTCAAAACCCCAGGGATAATGGCACGAACACGGACACTAACTAACCTAACCTAAGACTCTGACGGACACGGGAACATACGGAATCAAGACACACGCGGAAACAAGACACACTCAGGAGACACACACGAAATCAAGACACATAAGGAATCAAGGCACAGACCGAATCAAGAAACACAAGGAATCAAGAAACACAAGGAATCAAGACACACACGGAATCAAGAAACACAAGGAATCAAGAAACACAAGGAATCAAGAAACACAAGGAATCAAGACAAACACGAAACCAAGAAACACAAGGAATCAAGAAACACAAGGAATCAAGAAACACAAGGAATCAAGAAACACAAGGAATCAAGACAAACACGAAACCAAGAAACACAAGGAATCAAGAAACACAAGGAATCAAGACACGCACGGAATCAAGACACACACGGAATCAAGACACGCACGGAATCAAGACACACACGGAATCAAGACACGCACGGAATCAAGAAACACAAGGAATCAAGAAACACACGGAATCAAGAAACACAAGGAATCAAGAAACACAAGGAATCAAGACACAAACGGAATCAAGACACACACGGAATCAAGACACAAACGGAATCAAGACACACACGGAATCAAGAAACACAAGGAATCAAGAAACACACGGAATCAAGAAACACAAGAAATCAAGACACAAACGGAATCAAGACACACACGGAATCAAGAAACACAAGGAATCAAGGCACAGACGGAATCAAGACACACACGGAATCAAGACACGCACGGAATCAAGAAACACAAGGAATCAAGAAACACACGGAATCAAGAAACACAAGGAATCAAGAAACACAAGGAATCAAGAAACACAAGGAATCAAGACAAACACGGAATCAAGAAACACAAGGAATCAAGAAACACAAGGAATCAAGACACACACGGAATCAAGACACACACGGAATCAAGACACACAAGGAATCAAGAAACAAAAGGAATCAAGAAACACACGGAATCAAGACACACACGGAATTAAGAAACACAAGGAATCAAGACACAAACGGAATCAAGACACACACGGAATCAAGAAACACAAGGAATGGACAGACGGAATCAAGACACACACGGAATCAAGAAACACAAGGAATCAAGGCACAGACGGAATCAAGACACACACGGAATCAAGACATACACGGAATCAAGGCACACTCGGAATCAAGAAACACAAGGAATCAAGGCACAGACGGAATCAAGACACACAAGGAATCAAGGCACATAAGGAATCAAGAAACACAAGGAATCAAGGCACAGACGGAATCAAGACACACACGGAATCAAGACACACGGAATCAACAAACACACGGAATCAAGACACACACGGAATCAACAAACACAAGGAATCAAGACACAAACGGAATCAAGACACACACGGAATCAAGAAACACAAGGAATCAAGGCACAGACGGAATCAAGACACACACGGAATCAAGACACACACGGAATCAAGACACGCACGGAATCAAGAAACACAAGGAATCAAGACACACACGGAATCAAGAAACACATGGAATCAAGACACACACGGAATCAAGAAACACAAGGAATCAAAACTCAACTCAAGACACATACACGGACAGAGATAAAAAATTTAAACATCTAAGGAATGTGGCGTTTTTTTGTTTTGTTTTTATCAAAAAAACTGTTTTAAATTTGTCAACGTGAGAACTGCCAGAAGGTCAATCATCGGCTGTCCAGAGAATCTATCGAACCTGATGCTGCTACAGGAGAGGACAATATGTGCCCTGTAATTGCAACCGTTTCGACAGGCTCGAACGCAGGTCTATCCGGATTAAGAATATGTTCTATCCGACTTGGATAGAACATGTTCAAAGTAACATTTCTAACTTGTGTAAAGAAGAATGAACCTTTTTTTTCAACCTATGCGAGACAAATAATTGAATATGCAGCCCCAGCCTTTTTTCCAACAGAGCTGAGAGTTATGAGTTACATAACTTCTGGAAAACTACTTGAGCAATTGATTGATGGTTGAGAGGTGGGACCAAAGATCTGAATATCAAACCTAGCAAACACAACTAGGTGAATACAACTAGGTGAGAACAAACTTACAAAAACCCACAGTTGTAGATGCAAACTCCATTCATAATTTTAAAAGTTGATATGACAGGAAAATAGACCAGGAGTCATTGCTTTAAACAACCGGCGGCTATATTGTCAGCGTTCAAAAACTGATGCTCAGTCCTGCAAGTACAAATAGGTGAGTACACAGAAATATGAAACATGTGTGTGTTCCTTCTAGACTAACGATCTATTCCTGGATCGAAACCCGGCCAGGCAGGACTGAAATTATTGGTAGCGTTTCCTATCACCTAATGCCTCTGTTCTCCTAGCAGTAAACAGGTATCCAGGAGTTGTGAGCTTCATGTAGGGTTGCATCCTAGTGAGGGTCAGTCAGGGTGTTCGATCTTGTGAGGTGGGTGTTGGTTAGGTTAGGTTAGGTTAGG